>NC_051225.1:20095757-20395757 GCF_015220715.1 Pygocentrus nattereri
GGCAAAGTTGTTATCCACTACACTATACCAACCAAGCGACAGTGTCAAACATTTTTGTTACAACAGATCTAAGGAGGTCAAAGCAAGAATTGCTATGGCAACCTGTAGTAAACGAAAATGTTCCAAAGCAGATACTGTACATATGTTTCTCTGGACCTTCTGAATTATGAGGTCTGAAATGAGTCGAAACATGAACATTGCTACATGCTAGCTACCACCACTGCAAATCGAACTGACATCAAGATGGCTGCCTCACCAAAATACCCCACGCAAACCAGCAAAGCTTTACCAAATGTGGGAGGCAAGCTATTTTAGCAGTATTAGCCTACGGTTTGAGTAGCTATTCATTATTGTGTTGAAGTTTAACAGCGATTCACTTTAATGTGTGTCATTTCAGTGTGCAGGAGTGTAAGCTTGCTTGTTGCATGTATGTAGCAATGTTCATATGCTAAACAACCTCGTAATTCAGAGAATCCAGTAACACTTAAGGAGAAAGTAGGACAAAAACATTCACTCTGGAACATTTTTGTTTTTGGAGATCATATCTACTCCATCATCCAAAACACAACTTATGCTTTTTACTCTTGTTTTTTTTTTTTAGATGTTGTTGTAATGTTATCCAATATTATCACTGCAATTTTCTATTACAGTTGTTAAAACATCTCAATATCTGTAAGTAAATACAGTAGTATACAAATATTGCAATTAATTGTGTAGTTATCTTCATAATATTTGATTACATGGACGACATTTTAGACTCAAAGGTAAGCCTTAAAGCTAAATTCGCCAAGGGCTAAGGGTACAGGTTCACAGATAGTTTTATATGTACTGTGAATGGAGGTGTTTACATTTTTCACATTCACATGATTGCCAAATTCACACAACCGAGAGCTGCTAGCACGGCAGCCAAAACATTCAGCAACACACTGACAGTATTTGTTCAAATACGTGCATTATGAAGCTGATAAATTACAACTAAGCTGATAAATTAGCCACAGACAACATTCCCAACAGGTCTGGAGATCCTATAGGAAACATGGGATCGTCTTCAACTGTTTGTGAGATGTTAGTGACTGATTAGCATGCATGTTACTTCTAACATTGGCTCCTTTTCAGCCTACAAAGACATCTAAACCCTCATAAGGAGACTGACACTTTGTTATCAAAAGGCATTTTTATGGCAAGTAATTTGCATCTAGAGGTTTGAGTCAGTAACATAATCTGTAAATTCCACAATTGATCGATGCACAAGTACAGAGGATTAGTGTGACTAGCTTGCCCACAGAGTTTTCTATAGACAGTTCTATGAAATTGAAAAAGAAGTAGAAGAGATTAAATTACATGTCATAATTTAGCAATTATGAACAAACACCAATGACTTTGATTCTTATGATTTTTTTTTGTCAAAGTATGTTTAATACATTTCCGTTTATCATGCAGAAAGCTCATTTTTCAGGCTTAAAAAGGCAATTTCCCTTATAAGTATATCACTCAGACCACAAAAGCTCACAACATATCAGCACATATATAAACTTTAATAATGTGTAATGCAGAAAAAGATATTTGTTGTCTCTGATTATTATTATATGTAAAAGTAAATGAATCACTCTATGAGTTTCATGTGATTCATGTAACGTCCTGGAAGAGTGTAAAAACATGCAGATCGGGTTCTCCTATGACTAAGAATTGAGTGATTGAAATGACAAAAAGCTTGATCTGAAATCCTGACACACTCAGGCCGAGGCAGCCATCTGGCATTTCACACCAGGGACACAGATAGATACCACATTCAAAAGAGGAGAAAGGGAGGCAGGCAGGATGAGGAGCAATTGTTTGGAGCTTGGCACAAAAGACACTCCTCTGCGAGGTTTTGAAAACAAAGCCTGTGAATGATGGGTGGTAGGGCAGAGATTCTGAAGAAGCAGCAGGGAATGAGGGAATCAGCAGCTGAGGAGGAATCAGCACACAACACGGCAGTTAGAGCACTGCAGTGTGAATAAGATTTCCCCAAACTTCTGCATCTTGAACCACCTTGCTTTTGTTTGTGCACACACCTGTATCTCTAAGCACAATATTACAGCATACAGAAACACACACTCTCTCTCTCTCTCTCTCTCTCTCTCTCTCTCTCTCTCTCTCTATATATATATATATATATATATATATATATATATATATATATATATATGTGTGTGTGTGTGTGTGTGTGTGTGTGTGTGTGTGTGTGTGTGGCATCCCTATATATATTGCTTTTTTTTCTTGATTAAAAATGTGAAGGTAAAAAAGGTCACATTACATTCACTTCCAATAAAGAATGTGTTTTCTTTTATCAGTTACCATTTTGGATTCATGACAATGCTCCAAAATAGTTTGGAGCATTTTTAACTTTACAAAAAGTTTTACCTTCTCCTGTAAACTTAACATTTTATACATTTTATGGACAGCCACAATGGACAGATAAAATGTTAAACAATGATGGCAAGATGAGTAAAGTTGACAAAGATGGAAACTTATCTTTGAAACGTATCTAATATATATATATACAAAATATCTCATTTTCAACATCTAATATTTGTTCTATGTTCTATTGTTAATAAAATATGGGTCTATGGGATGTGCAAATCATTGCATTCTGTTTTTATTTACATTTATTTACATTTTGCACAGCATCCCAACTTTTTGGGAATTGGGGTTGTGTATAAATATTGTTGGAAGAAAACCTTGTATCTCCAAAATGGAAACTATACAGGGGAAGAAAAAACATACTTTACTTTTAATGTAAGTCAATGGAACCAGATTTTTTTTCTGAGTCATTTTTAGTCATTTTCTTTCACTTCATTCATGATGAAATTTATATGCAATGTAAAAGACAAGAGATGTTTTCAAAATATGTCAAAAACTGAAAACATCAAAAGATACTAGGTACAATATATATGAAAAGAGCTACTGCTGTGTTGTGTTACAAGAACCTTCAGCCTGCTAAATGTGAGTGAGTGTGTGTGTGAGTTATAAGACAAGTTTATGAATGTATGTATGTCTTAAACAAAACCAACCCGTGATTACAGCTAGTGCTATTATACAGACTGTTTCACAATCAGAGATCAATGAATGTGTACATTGTTACTGTTGGAACAAATAGGAAATAGAAAAATCAAAATTTTACTCCACGTAATTTTTGACTTTTCTGTACAGCAACAATCTGTAAATTTACATAACTACTCATCATCTGTGTCTGTGTATCTGAAGGAAGTAACACATTCCGCCTCCGTTTCACTGCATTACAAAAAATGATAAACCTACTGACGTACCTGACATCATTCTTTGCTGGCAAAGAAATAACTAACAGGCTGTAGGCTACGAAAGCACAGGTGTTATTAGCAGCATAAAGTGCTGCTCTTGAACCTGTGATCCTCATTATTATTCTATTTGGGATGTGGCACATAGTTTCTAGTGCTAGTGTGTGAAACGCCTGGAAAAAATGAACAAACTGGGGAAGTATTATAATATTGTACATTAAATCACTATCACTGCATTAACCACAATCATTAAATAAACATGGTTGATGGTTTTTATCTGTCATTTGCACATATTAGTGTTTTAATGTTTGAACGTTCAGATGCCTAACCTGCTGGAATGCTGAAACAAGTCCCAGTAATGCTCTCGATAATGACACTAATTATGTCCTTCCGAATGCTCAACTCTTTAACTCCTGAATGTGAAAAATAGCATTCTGCAACCCTGTCTCCATGTTTAGATAGCCTGGTGGTAATAACTGCACCCAGGCCACTTGTAACTTCCTGAGAAAAGTCGGTGAGGTGTAATGTTCTGCAGATTTTCACTGAGCACTATCATTCAGGCCATGTGTGGTGGGGGAAGGGCAGAAGTAGAAAATCCTCTCCAGCCGCTGCTGTTTTTCCACCGTCTGACTCAGGGCCCGTGTGGTTTTGGCAGAGACAGAGAGGCATTTCCTGTTGAGAGAATTTATGTAATTCACTATTTTTCAAACTCCATTTCCCCCTTCATTTTTCTCCAAGCCACCACACCCCTTAAAACTATGCATATCATCTTCCTGGTTTCATACTTTACTCGCATGCAGTAAAATATTTCCCCAGTCACGCTGAAACACATCGTTCTGAAGCCACATTTCTGACTGTAGTGCCACTTCTGGCCATTCAAACTGTGCTTTCGCTGAGAAAAGGAGAGAAAGAGCTGCAGCTAAAGCTTATGTCTGGAGCTATGAGACACTGCAGGATCCCACCCCTCCCCCACGCTGGCGTGTAAACTCACTTTCGCCTGGCTGGTCACTCCCTGCAATAGATAGATTCCACCCCACCCCCTATCCTTTGCTCAGTCATTCAGACTTGGAAAGTCAATAACAAGCTGACATCATCATTGGTTTGTATATTACACTGCTGCTTTCATAGCCACTATCTCCTAATAAAGCGAAGCTCCATAGTTTAAAGTCCAAATATCATTAGAAAATGAAGTTAAAACAATAACAATTCAAGGCTGTTGTTCAGCAGTATGTGTGTATGTGTGTGGCAGCAGTGTGGAGCATTATTTGGTGTGACTCCCCTGGTTCCTGACATTCACATGGTCACATGTGGTATCAGTTTGACAGGTCTCATAATCCCATGGCAGGCCTAGTGCCTCTGGGTGTTAGATCAGTCAGTTGTAAAGAAACTGTAAGCTCCGGATAGAATACAGTATGTACAAGCATATTTTTCTTTCAATACTGTATGTAATAGCTGTGTGGCTAGTTAGGTAGTAGCAAATATGAACTTTAAAACCTGATATGCTACGACTTGTTTTAATCTGGTCAGATAAAGTATAATAGAATGAATGATACAGTTGATCTATCCATACTCCACCCACAAAGGCATTCTTTCATAACAAGAGTAACAAGCTTTACAGAATATGGCAAAAATCTCAGTCAACCTAATGAGCTTATGCTGAAGATAGCTACACTATCAACCTGGACTTTGATGTAATCTAATCACAGCTATGCATGCTGCCAGTCTTTGGCACTTTCTTGCTATAAAACCAAATACGCCTGTTGCCTAGAGCTCTAAGGAACCAGAGGTCCTTGCAAGCATGTAATTTTATATTATTTATGATTTACAATTTTATTTCCATATACAAATTTGTACACTTTGTCTTTCTTGTATATAGTGGTTTATTATTTTATTGTCTTTAGCATTTAGCCTTTGCCTTAGTATTTATTAAACCATTAAAGCTGCACTCTGTAAGATTTTTCCACGTCATATGTCTTGAGAAAAACTGTGCAGGTGTAGTTGAACATCTATGCATTTTGTGTAATTTACACAATTACTGTATGTGTGTATAGATTTGACTTTATTCGATTTCTTATTCCAAGTCATTTTACATATCAAGGGGGAAAAATATCACCTGCAATTTTCAAGACCTGTAGCACAATCGGTTTCACGGCATGAGTGACCTTATATCTAAATTATGTTTATTTTATTAAAATACATGATTGAACATTCTATTTTGTCATTACCAATACAATCATAACACTACTGAAATGTTACCAGATGTTTATGGACAATTCATATTAAGCTTAGATTAAACATCACTCAAATCCTCCAAAAAGCAGTCGTACACGTAAACTCATTCATTAAAAAAAAGATTACTCAATTGCAGAAAATGTGTGTTTCTGTAGTAAAAATGTTATATTCTTAATGTTATAATTTTCAGACTTGGGGACACGTTTACTTCAAAACTTTGGGTTATAACTGCTTATCATGTGGCCATGAAGGACAGGGATGCAATCTCACTTCCTGCAGGGGTGTGGCTTTTTAAAAATACTTACAAATTTCAAAAAGCTTACATACATGGTTCAATCATTACTTGCGCCCCTGTTGTGTCGTGTTCCAGACAAATGACTTATCGGTTCCTAGCAGAGACAAATACTATTTGTAGTACACTATTGCATACAATCAGAAAAAAGATTCTACTTAAGGTTTTTTACACTGAAAGCTTCAATATAGCAACTATTTTGCACCAAATATTGTATAAGGTAGGAATGAGCATGATTGCTAGTGGAATCAGATCCTTATAACATAGTAGATGCATGAGTACATGCAATAGCAGGTCTAGAATAAGGAAGTGCAATTCCATCGTTAAGTCAAAGTTCAAAAGATCCTGGCGACTATATTTGCAAAGAGAACATAATTAAAGAAACTCAATAAAAAAGATCTAACGGGATAACGATTAATTTTTATTTCGACCCAAGTTCAATTGATCTATCAATGCTTTAATGCTTTTCAGTGGGTCTCACTCAAAAAGACCAGAAATATTTGTGAAAAAACATGTCTTGTTCCTTAAAGTCAAATGCTGTGTGTACTGTTTACTGCCAACTGTACCAGTATATACTGTTTACTGCTTACTGTACCAGTATGTACTGTTTACTGCCTACTGCACCAGTATATACTGTTTACTGCCTACTGTACCAGTATAGACTGTTTACTGCCTACTGCACCAGTATATACTGTTTACTGCTTACTGTACCAGTATATACTGTTTACTGCCTACTGTACCAGTATATACTGTTTACTGCTTACTGCACCAGTATATAATGTTTACCCACTGCACCAGTATATACTGTTTACTGCCTACTGTACCAGTATATACTGTTTACTGCCTACTGCACCGGTATATACTGTTTACTGCCTACTGCACCAGTATATACTGTTTACTGCCTACTGTACCAGTATGAACTGTTTACTGCCTATTGCACCAGTATATACTGTTTACTGCCTACTGTACCAGTATATACTGTTTACTGTCTACTGCACCAGTATATACTCTTTACTGAATACTGTACCAGTATATACTGTTTACTGCCTACTGCACCAGTATATAATGTTTACCCACTGCACCAGTATATACTGTTTACTGCCTACTGTACCAGTATATACTGTTTACTGCCTACTGCACCGGTATATACTGTTTACTGCCTACTGCACCAGTATATACTGTTTACTGCCTACTGTACCAGTATGAACTGTTTACTGCCTACTGCACCAGTATATACTCTTTACTGAATACTGCACCAGTATATACTGTATACTGCCTACTGCACCAGTATAAACTGTTTACTGAATACTGCACCAGCATATACGGTTTACTGTATACTGTACCAGTATATACTATTTACTGCCTATTGCGCCAGTATATACTGTTTACTGCCTACTGTACCAGTATATACTGTTTACTGTATACTGCACCAGTATATATTGTTTACTGTCTACTGCACCAGTATATACTATTTACTGCCTATTGCGCCAGTATATACTGTTTACTGCCTACTGTACCAGTATATACTGTTTACTGTATACTGCACCAGTATATATTGTTTACTGTCTACTGCACCAGTATATACTGTTTACCGCCCATTGCACCAGTATATACTATTTACTGCCTATTGCACCAGTATACACTGTTTACTGCCTACTGTACCAGTATGAACTGTTTACTGCCTACTGTACCAGTATATACTGTTTACTGTACACTGCACCATTATAAACTGTTTACTGCCTACTGCACCAGTATATACTGTTTACTGCCTACTGCACCAGTATAAACTGTTTACTGAATACTGCACCAGCATATATACGGTTTACTGTATACTGCACCAGTATATACTATTTACTGCCTATTGCACCAGTATATACTGTTTACTGCCTACTGTACCAGTATATACTGTTAATGTATACTGCACCAGTATATATTGTTTACTGTCTACTGCACCAGTATATACTATTTACTGCCTATTGCACCAGTATATACTGTTTACTGCCTACTGTACCAGTATAAACTGTTTACTGCCTACTGCATCAGTATATATTGTTTACTGTATACTGCACCAGTATATACTGTTTACTGCCTACTGCACCAGTATATACTGTTTACTGTATACTGCACCAGTATATACTCTTTACTGAATACTGCACCAGTATATATTGTTTACTGTATACTGCAACAGTATATACTGTATACTGAATACTGCACTTGTATATACTGTATACTGAATACTGCACCAGTATAAACTGTTTACTGAATACTGCACCAGCATATACGGTTTACTGCCTACTGTACCAGTATATATTGTTTACTGTCTACTGCACCAGTATATACTGTTTACCGCCTATTGCACCAGTATATACTATTTACTGCCTATTGCACCAGTATATACTGTTTACTGCCTACTGTACCAGTATAAACTGTTTACTGCCTACTGCACCAGTATATATTGTTTACTGTATACTGCACCAGTATATACTCTTTACTGAATACTGCACCAGTATATACTCTTTACTGAATACTGCACCAGTATATATTGTTTACTGTATACTGCACTTGTATATACTGTATACTGAATACTGCACCAGTATATACTATTTACTGCCTATTGCACCACTATATACTGTATACTGAATACTGCACCAGTATACATTATTTACTGTCTACTGCACCACAATATACTGTTTACTGTATACTGCACCAGTATATATTGTTTACTGTCTACTGCACCAGTATATACTATTTACTGCCTATTGCACCAGTATATACTGTTTACTGCCTACTGTACCAGTATATACTGTTAATGTATACTGCACCAGTATATACTGTTTACTGCCTACTGCACCGGTATATACTGTTTACTGCCTACTGCACCAGTATATACTGTTTACTGCCTACTGTACCAGTATGAACTGTTTACTGCCTATTGCACCAGTATATACTGTTTACTGCCTACTGTACCAGTATATACTGTTTACTGTCTACTGCACCAGTATATACTCTTTACTGAATACTGTACCAGTATATACTGTTTACTGCCTACTGCACCAGTATATAATGTTTACCCACTGCACCAGTATATACTGTTTACTGCCTACTGTACCAGTATATACTGTTTACTGCCTACTGCACCGGTATATACTGTTTACTGCCTACTGCACCAGTATATACTGTTTACTGCCTACTGTACCAGTATGAACTGTTTACTGCCTACTGCACCAGTATATACTGTTTACTGCCTACTGTACCAGTATGAACTGTTTACTGCCTATTGCACCAGTATATACTGTTTGCTGCCTACTGTACCAGTATATACTGTTTACTGTCTACTGCACCAGTATATACTCTTTACTGAATACTGTACCAGTATATACTGTTTACTGCCTACTGCACCAGTATATAATGTTTACCCACTGCACCAGTATATACTGTTTACTGCCTACTGTACCAGTATATACTGTTTACTGCCTACTGCACTGGTATATACTGTTTACTGCCTACTGCACCAGTATATACTGTTTACTGCCTACTGTACCAGTATGAACTGTTTACTGCCTACTGCACCAGTATATACTCTTTACTGAATACTGCACCAGTATATACTGTATACTGCCTACTGCACCAGTATAAACTGTTTACTGAATACTGCACCAGTATATATTGTTTACTGTCTACTGCACCAGTATATACTGTTTACCGCCCATTGCACCAGTATATACTATTTACTGCCTATTGCACCAGTATATACTGTTTACTGCCTACTGTACCAGTATGAACTGTTTACTGCCTACTGTACCAGTATATACTGTTTACTGTACACTGCACCATTATAAACTGTTTACTGCCTATTGTACCAGTATGAACTGTTTACTGCCTACTGCACCAGTATATACTGTTTACTGCCTACTGTACCAGTATGAACTGTTTACTGCCTACTGTACCAGTATATACTGTTTACTGTACACTGCACCATTATAAACTGTTTACTGCCTACTGCACCAGTATATACTGTTTACTGCCTACTGCACCAGTATAAACTGTTTACTGAATACTGCACCAGCATATATACGGTTTACTGTATACTGCACCAGTATATACTATTTACTGCCTATTGCACCAGTATATACTGTTTACTGCCTACTGTACCAGTATATACTGTTAATGTATACTGCTCCAGTATATATTGTTTACTGTCTACTGCACCAGTATATACTATTTACTGCCTATTGCACCAGTATATACTGTTTACTGCCTACTGTACCAGTATAAACTGTTTACTGCCTACTGCATCAGTATATATTGTTTACTGTATACTGCACCAGTATATACTGTTTACTGCCTACTGCACCAGTATATACTGTTTACTGTATACTGCACCAGTATATACTCTTTACTGAATACTGCACCAGTATATATTGTTTACTGTATACTGCAACAGTATATACTGTATACTGAATACTGCACTTGTATATACTGTATACTGAATACTGCACCAGTATAAACTGTTTACTGAATACTGCACCAGCATATACGGTTTACTGCCTACTGTACCAGTATATATTGTTTACTGTCTACTGCACCAGTATATACTGTTTACCGCCTATTGCACCAGTATATACTATTTACTGCCTATTGCACCAGTATATACTGTTTACTGCCTACTGTACCAGTATAAACTGTTTACTGCCTACTGCACCAGTATATATTGTTTACTGTATACTGCACCAGTATATACTCTTTACTGAATACTGCACCAGTATATACTCTTTACTGAATACTGCACCAGTATATATTGTTTACTGTATACTGCACTTGTATATACTGTATACTGAATACTGCACCAGTATATACTATTTACTGCCTATTGCACCACTATATACTGTATACTGAATACTGCACCAGTATACATTATTTACTGTCTACTGCACCACAATATACTGTTTACTGTATACTGCACCAGTATATATTGTTTACTGCCTACTGCACCAGTATATATTGTTTACTGTATACTGCACCAGTATATATTATTTACTGCCTACTGCACCAGTATATACTGTTTACTGCCTACTGCACCAGTATATACTGTTTACTGTATACTGCACCAGTATGTACTGTATACTGAATACTGCACCAGTATATACTGTTTACTGAATACTGCACCAGTATATACTGTTTATTGTATACTGCACCAGTATATACTGTTTACTGAATACTGCACCAGTATATACTGTATACTGAATACTGCACCAGTATATAGTTTACTGAATACTGCACCAGTATATACTGCATACTGCCTACTGCACCAGTATATACTGTTTACTGAATACTTCACTGGCACTGAAAGAAATTAAAGTTGCATGTTAAAGGGTTAAAGGGTTTAAAAAATTAAAGAAATTAGAAATTAAAGGTAAAGAAATTAAAGTTGCAAGGTGCTGGAGCAGCAGTCTTCGGGCGAACATACAAAGATATCTGTCTATATATATATATATATATATATATATATATATATATATATATATATATATATATAGTTCACCAGTATATACTGTATGCTGAATACTGCACCAGTGTATACTGTATACTGCCTACTGCACCAGTATATAATGTATAGAGCATAGTGCACCTGTATATACTGCATGCTGAATACTGCACCAGTATGTACTGCATACTGCGTACTGCACCAGTATATACTGTATACTGCATACTGCACAAGTATATAATGTGTACTGCTTACTGCACAAGTATATACTGTATACTGCTTACTGCACCAGTGTATACTGCATACTGCCTAGTGCAACAGTATGCACTGTATAGTACTGTAGTTTATTTATACAGCACTTTTTATAACAGGTGTTTTCACAAAGCAGCTTTACAGAACAGTCAGTTTTACAGAAAGAAAAGCAGTGGCACCTGATCTGACAGAAGAATCAACACCATCAGACACACAGGATGGGCAGCTCGGCAAAGAAAGGTAAAACCACATAATGTTAGTTCTGTAATGAGTGACTGATCACAGATTACAGTATTAACAGAGCAGCAGAGACTCTGTCAAGTCTAGGTCTGACAGGGAAAACTAATTACCAAAGGCTTGACTATACAAGTAAGTTTTTAGCATAGACTTAAAAATTGAGACTGTGTCTGAGTCTCAAAAATTAACAGGAACATTATTGCAAAGGTGGGAGGCTTTGTATGAGAAGGCTCTCCCCTTGATATAACTTTATTAATTCTAGCTACTAGTAGTAAGCCAGCACCCTGTGATCTAAGGCGTGATAGGTGTGGTGGTTCATAGTAGAAGTTCACAGAGGTACTGAGGGGCGAGACTGTATAGAGCTTTATAAGTCAGTAATAGAATTTTATAATCAATACGAAGTTTAACTAGTAACCAGTGTAGGGTTGATAAAACTGGGCTAATATGGTCAAGCTTTCTGGTTCTTGTGAGACTGGCTGCAGCGTTCTGGACTAGCTGAAGCTTGTTAAGGCTTTTGCTGGGACATCCAGACAGCAGGGCATTACAGTGATCTAGCCTTGAAATAATAAATGCATGAACTAACTTTTAATATACTGCCTACTGCACCAGTATATACTGTATACTGCCTACTGCATCAGTATATACTGTATACTGCCTACTGCACCTGTATATACTGTATACTGCCTACTGCATCAGTATATACTGTATACTGCCTACTGCACCTGTATATACTGTATACTGCCTACTGCATCAGTATATACTGTATACTGCCTACTGCATCAGTATATACTGTATACTGCCTACTGCACCTGTATATACTGTATACTGCCTACTGCACCAGTATATGCAGTAAACTGCATTTTGTCACTTCAGTAGTATATGCTCTATAATACCTACTTTACTATTATGTAATGTATAATGTATACTGCACCAGTACATAATACCATATACTGCATGTTCTGTGAAGTGCATACTGTACCTAATACAAGATCTAGTCAAAACATGTGCAAAATTGACTTTTGATAGAAAGTTTTCTACCCTATTTATCTGCGTTACACTTGTATGTCCCTATGTTTGCTAAATTTAGTCATTTCACTTCCTGTTTAACAATAGTTGGCAATATAAGCTAGTTTGGCTGAATAATAAGAGAGATCTGCATACAAAAATAACTGCCTTATTGGCCAACATTAATCCATTTTGTACAGAGCTCTAAATGTCACAGTCTGTCAAGATGACTCTTTCATGGTCTTTGTTGTTTGTACTCATCTGAGACTAGTGTTAACACTGTTTTAACCACAATATCTATGCACTAACTTTACTGAGTAGGCAAATCAAGCAAGCAAACCCACCTCAAGACCAGCATGGAAAGCCGATGGGGCTTCAATGTTGCATTGAGATTATTAGCATTTGGCCAAAATTTTGAAGTCAGGCTTACAAATGGAAGTGTCCCTTGAAGTTCACATGATCCCTGCTTTGGACCAGATGAAAGGCAGAATAAAACAACCCAAAGCCCTGTGACTTGCCTGGTAGCATGCATGTTAAGTCAGTGAGTCTGTGAGTTTGGGGAAGGCCAGAGATTTCGATTGGGCAAGTGTCAGAGACCATTTGCTAAGCTAGTCTATTTGAAATTACTTAACATCTGAATGTGGTTTGAGGCAACTGTGTGGTACATTAGGCATGTATAGTTTGCCCAATGCTAAACTGGTGCCTAGACGTGTGTTACAGTCCTGTTAAACCGTTGTCTTTTCCGAAATTCTGCAAAGCTGCTTTGTGACGACATCCATTGTAAAAAGCGCTATACAAATAAATTTGATTTTATTTGATTAGAGGGTTCCATTACATGTTAGCTACATTAGCCTTGGAGCACCGGTGCAAAAAAGAAACAAACTTTGGACACTGAAGTGTCTTGGCTGACTGGCGTCCTTTAGGGGTATATTTCATTTTTTTTATTTAAGCAACCCTTTTATTAACACTGCTTTTGATTGCAATTATATTTGAATTGAGGTGTGTAGAGAGGGCAAGGAAGTTTTGAAAGCTGTTTTGAAAAATCATGTTCTATGCAATCACTTATCCCTGTCAGTGAGTTTCAACAAGTTCTTTGCCCCATGGTTCCTCTTTTTTCACGCAGTTCCTCAGCCCCACCAAATTGACCTTTTTCACAATTTATAAGATTGTCTTATTTATAAGAGTGTAACAGCCACATCCTTTGAAGGAAATCAGATAGTCCTCAACTGGAGTTACTTTAAGGATGTTCAGATAAATTCTTAAGTCGATTACGAAGCATGATAAGCTTGATAGACAAAAATGTACCTCCAGAGTCCACTTTTTTAAAGTAACGTGTTGTTTTGTGGGGCCACTCATAAGTCTTTGAACAGCTATGAAAAGATTTGAGCTCAATGTTTGTAGGAATGTTGATGTATTAGGGTAGGAACAAATGGACTGGGAAATTTTTAAATGAATCCAACACCTCACGTAGTTGGAAATCTAAGTAAGAGGTGTCAGTGTGCTCATCAACACTGTCCAGTGAAAAACAGGCCTAAAAAAACTCTTGAAATGAAAAAAAAAAACAGTTCCATCAGTTAACAATAGTAATTTGCTAACTAGCTTGTTTTGCTTGTGTTTTTTCTGTGTTCCAAATTTTCAAAGTGCACAAACTGGAGGAACGTAGGGAGGGTTTTAGAGAGGACATTGTTTTTAGGGGTGGATTTTTCTGCAATACAGCACTAAAAGTGTAACAAGTTGTCAAGGATGCAGGAAGGCGTTTACAATTTTAAGTGACATATACATGATGTGAACTGTGACATCATAGAAGTTTTTTTAAGCAATTTACTTGAAACAGAAAGCGTCTTTACATGCTGTAATGCCCAGGTTGTTGATATGTGACAGGGTAAACGACTACATTGTTATACTGAGATCTGTTAGCAAAAATCATCTAACAAGATCAGGTTTGGCCTTATCCCTACTTGTTGGATATTTTATCTGATATACTTACTAATTACAGACCAAAACACTTAGTATGCTGCTGAGCTACATGCTGATACATAACTATAAGTATAATGTGATATACTTTTGTACAATGTTACCTTTTTCAGTGTCAACTTTTAACATTTACAGTCCTACATTTGACAGTTGACAGCAAAAGTTTGGTTAACTACCAGTGATTACAAAAACTCAGGGCCAGAAACTGGACTCCAGGTGAGTGAAAAGACAGTTCTTCTAGAAAATCAAAAATCAAACCAAATCATGACATTCAAATTGAAACGCAACGTGAATCAAAACATTATCAAATCATTACTGTTAAGTGTCTATCAGATAACCATACAGAGGTGGCGTTATCATTCCTTTATGCACAGGACAGGTTTAGCAGTTCTTGCTTTGACTTCCATCCTCTGTTGATTCCATATTTTAGGAAAAAGTAACACTGACCACACTGTTTAAAGAATCCCACTGGCATGAAAGACCCTCATCCACTCCGCTGCCAACATACAGTGCTTTGTGTTGTGCTCACTACAAAGCCGAGAGCCGCTACTGCACATGAATGTGATTTAACATGGCTTATTTCTCTCGGCCCAAGGTAGACACACATGGTCAACAGAATTCCAATCAATTAGCCACAGCGGGGCTCTACATTCCATTCTTCAGGATTGTTTTCTTAGTACAGCAGCAGGCAAAGGAATCTTATCCTTTTAGGCCTGTCTTAGCTGTAGAGACTAATATATCAGGAGGCCCCAGAACAGACTCTCTGGAACACCTGTTTAGGGGTATATTTAATCCTTTGCTCCTTTGCTGGCAGGAGAAAAGCAAAAGGGGTTCCCCCTCCCCCTTTTCCACGAGGCCTGACCTGTTGCAATGTTGCAGCCTTTTCCCACCTCTTTGATCTAATTGCTAATCGGCCTTCAAAGCCCACCGAAAAGAGGTGTGCGAGATGGAGGTGTCATGCTAAAGAATAGTGTTGGGCTATAGAAGGAGAAAAACAGATTAGTGTCAAGCTGCCTGTAAAAGGATCATAAAAAATGCATGAAGAGAAAGGAGGTAAATTTCTGCATTTACACTTTTTGACCTTAAAGAAATAATGAGGTTGTAATTTTTCTAACTCATCACTAAAGACCACTGATAGGCAAGGCTCTAGCCTCCATTTTCCAGGTGATAGTATTACCTAGATTCAAGGACATTGTCTTCTCAAGTGGGAAATCGCAAGAAAAATTACTGTTGCTGAGCACTACCTGAATAAATTAATAAATATCTTGTTCCAGTTTTCAAAATTATTGTCAACTCTGTTTCATTGAGTTGGGATTTTTTTGTCTGCTAGTTTGAAAGAAAACCTACCAAAGCAAACAATGTGTGCTAAATCAGAGGTTAACCTTTTTGACTCCTTGAGACTACCGGTGGTTCCAAAACGCACTTCATCATATTCTTCATAACTTTCATATTTTATAAGCTACGTTCTAAATGTGGGTGTTTTTTTTCTACTGAATTTTTTCCACAAATCTGGGCTATAAACTATAAACAGATGGCATCTCTTCAGTGATCTACTCTGTAAAAAATATTTTTATAATATAATACAAAGAGTGTCTATGATTTTGTCATTCAGCAATAAATTGTAAGCATATAGGAATGTGTGTGATCATAAACACATTTTCTGTTCATTTGAAGGGAGCTTTAAAAAAATTAAAATAAAAATCTGAATTTATTTAATGCAGTTACCCTCTGCCCTATGATTTGGTCATGTAAATTCAGATGGACAAACCAAAATATACCCTGGAGAGACATTAATAATGGTGCTGTTTAGAGGGGAACTTCCTGGGCCTAATCATTTCCAGGACTTGACAAATGTCTAGAATTTTTTGCTCATTTTGATGTAACAGTATCATGCCTGATATATTTAAACTCTATGTTTACTGTAGCAATACTCTTGGCTCTTTGTTAAAAGCTTGAAATGCCCCACATAAAATAGTCTAGTTAGGATTTTTTACCATGATGCGGTGATAGATACAGTCAAATAAGCTATCCTATTGGTTAATAGGAACTATTATCCTTCAGGAACTAGACTAAAGCTGTAAAATTAGAGGTCTGCACTCTCACAGGATTTCCCCTGGACCCACGGGCCCCGACATAAAATCTTCCAGCACCTACTGTGGGTAGAACAATCACAATATAAAATAATAATATTTAAAAAATTCAAATAAAAAATGTCATTCTACAGAGTTGCAAAATAACTGTTATTTCAGCAAAGAATAATGTAGTTGTGAACAGACTATATAAAATTTTGGATGATTCAAATTTTCTGCAGGAGAGGGCAGAACCAGGATGAAGTCTTGCAGTAGCGGGCAGGAGTGGTACTGAAAAAACAGTTGTTTCGATTTTCAATGGGTGGGACCAATTTAGAGAGAAAACATTACTTTAGGCTTTCTAGAAGTCCCAGGCACATCACTGACTGTGAATATAAGCTGTATTAGGTCAGCTGTTAGCTGTTAGTAAGGATTCTTGATTGAAAGAGTCACTGTAATGTAGCAGCATACAAGGTATAATAGACGCTAATGTAGGTTACAAACAAATAAAATGTTTTTTACAAGCTTAAAATGTCTGTTTAATCAAGAATGGCAAAAAAATTATGTGCACCACTGTTAGCACTGTTAGTGCTAACATACTACTAGAATTCTCATAGGAGTGCTAGCATAGACCATCATAACTAGTCATCAACAAAATCAGAAAATGTTGTATTATGGATACTGGTATGCTGGTTAGACAGCAGGACCATGCTGGGTGACCAACTAATCCAGCACTAGTCCAGCAGAAGACCAGCATAAACCAACTTAAATCAAATGCTAGCTATAACAGAGTTTTGGATATTGCATGATGAAATTGAGGCTAACCTCCATGAAAGTTTGGTAAAAACTGTTCTTTCTAGTGCTACATGATCCGTGAACAAGTCCCTGAGTAAAACACCTGTGTATGCATCCTTGCATTGTCCAAATCATCAGGAGTTAATGGTAGCTACCAACAAGATAATCAGGTTTATGAGTTACTTAATTTGCTCCATAATGAGTATGAAATAAAAAGTAAGCCAAACCTGAACTAGAGAATACAGAATACAGACTGTAAATATGCAGCATTTATCTCGCTAGCTAGTTGTTTTAGTAGTTTGCTTGGTGGTCTTGCTAACACTTCCTAATGTGACAGTATACATTTTATTTCAGACTAGACTACACCACTGCAAAGATAGATAATCTAGATAAAATGCTGCTGCAGAGCTGCAGCATACCCAGAGGAGCCTGACTCATTACCCAACTTTTTTTTGACATTTGGTGTATTTTTTGCAGTGCTGACAGCAAAAGGAAAGCAGTGCACCACACACTGAAGGAAGTGACTCAGAGAGGAGACTGCGAATAAATTTAACCCCATAGTTCTTATGTGACAATACTGCCTCGACATACATACAGTCTCTCTGTGAACAAAGGATTCTTTTTACGAAACTGCATTAATTGGTTATAGAAGAGTGGAGTTTGAAAGTAGCAGTGCTGCTGAGATAGTCAGTGTATGAATGAGAGTATAGGGGGTGGGGTGGGGTGGGCACCTCTTATTTTCCCTGATCCCATCAACCCAGAGCAGGGCAGCAGGTCAGTCTCCATCCCTGCCCATCAGGATGGAGATGGAGGAGGAAGATTGAAAGGGAGTGCACTGCTGGCAGACTGCCAAAGCAGACCAGTAATGAGGTAAGAGAGAGAGAGAGAAATAGAAACAGACAGAGATAGAGAGCATACACAGAAGCATATGATCACTGTCTAGTTTAAACTATTTCAGGCTGGACTTTAACATTTCACACAGCACAGTTATTCATCTTTAATAATGCTAGTTAAACAATGCAGACTTTTGGCCATGGAATGGAAATTAAACAAAGACTACGACAATGCAGATCGTATGTTTTAATTTGTGGGCATTTACTTCTATATTACAGTGAAGTAAATAGGAATCACAGATTTAATTATACATGGTCACACCATTTTAAAGGTTATTTGCACATCATGTTTTAAGATATACTTACAGTAGTGGATCACTGTCCTGTTGTAGAAGCCATCCTCTTTTCAGCTTCACTTTCTTGGCTGACTGCATTACATTTGCTGATAATGGAATCCATTCTTCCATCTACTCATGCAGTCTTTCCTTGGCCAGTGGCTGCCATGCAACCCCCTCATAATAGACCCATGCCCATGCTAACAGTTGGCAAGGTGTTCATCAAATGCTATTCCTTCTTTTCTTTGGTTGTCATGACCAAAGAGTTATGTTTGAGTTTCCTTCTGTTGAATCTTTCATACAGACTTTTCCATCAGCTGACAATTCCTAATGACAATTAAGACTCCTAATGAGTCAATAAAGGCCTAATGAGTTATTTACATTTCGAGACACTGGAAGAATATCTAAACTTCTGCACTTCCCATAAATTCTACTTCAATACTTCAATTATTTTAAAAAATTGTCAGATAGCAAGTAATTGTGCATTACCATTTGGAGAAAAATAGAATTTTTAAAATAGGTTTTCTTTACTTCTTTCCAATTCAGAAATCAACAAAAAATGTAATTTTCCCAGGGGTGCCCAAACTTTTCCATAGCAAGCAAGCAAGCAAAGTTTATTTATATAGCGCTTTTTACAACTGGTGTCGTCACAAAGCAGCTTTACAGAACAGTCAGTATTACAGAAAGAAAAAGAAAAGAAAAATCCGGGTCCAAGCCCCCATGAGCAAGCCAGTGGCAACAGTGGCAAGGAAAAGCTCCCTAGAAGAGGAAGAAACCTTGAGAGGAACCAAGACTCAGAAAGGGAACCCATCCTCTCTGGTCGACACCGGATAGCAAACATTGTTACTATGAAGTTTTATAGAACAAAGTGGGGGAAAAAAAGAAAGCAGTGGCTAATTTGACTAGTTTATGATTATGCAGCAGCAGCAACAGCAGTGGTCAAGCCGATGGCTCTGTGAGCAGTGGCACCTGATCAGGGCAGATGAGCTTGATGAAACTGAGAAATTGTTAAGTTTAAGAGGTAAGTTAGACAGTTTGTTTCTAGCTGCTTTTGGACCAAGAAGTAGGACCTCTGTTTTAGAGTTAAGTAAGAGAAGGTCACTCAACATCCAGTCTTTTATGTCTTTTACACAGTCCTCAATCTTGCCAAGTTTGATTTTATCATCCGGTTCGCTTGATATGTTTAACTGAATGTCATTGGCATAGCAGTGGAAATTTATGCTGTTTACTGATAATGGTGCCCAATGGTAACATATTTATTGTGAATAATATAGGTCCTAAAACAGAGGCTTGTGGAACACCATACTTTACTTTTCATCATCAAGGACAGATGATTCACTCATACAACTGTAAACTGGTTGGTAACATTTTGGTCGAGAAGAAAAAACATACTGGACAGCTAAGCAATTTCATCTGACCTGGTAGACCACAGAAGACCACAGTGCAGTCTGACCAAAGAACACTTTGACTCATGAAGGAAACCCTGTTTTTAACTGTTAAATGAAACAACTACAGTAGAGATAGATTTGCCAAAGATGTAGTATAACAGAATGCATATTCTGCCCAATAACAACTCAGATGCTAAGATTCACTGGCAAATTGCTCAAGAGAGCTCAGACACATTTAGATAAATAACTGGCACATCATATTGGTTTATCAGTCTACTGAAGCTTTAGCAGGAACTTTGGTTTGTATAAAGAAGCCATTTGTTGAGTGCCTGGTTAGAGTTCGTCTAATGAGCATGTTTGCAACATACGGATTTTAAAAGTAAAGATTGTATTATGTATTTAGCAGTTAAGTATTCAAAAAGTACTGTACTAAATATCTAAAAAGTAAGTGTATTCTGAATACTGCCTTTTCAGACAAGTCTTAATTTCTGTTTTCTGAATACATGTACTCTATTATTGCATCCTAACCCTGGATTACAGTATACTAAAAGTACATGAAGAAGCATGTAGATTATTGGGACAAAGACGTCGAATGAACAGAAGACATTAAGATTAACCAGCACTGGAGTGATGTAATTATATGGAATTAGAACTCATGATCCAAAGCATACCATTGCATCTGTAATAGGCATCATCGTTATCGATGATATGACTGCCAAAAGAAGCAAAACGATGAATAGTAAAGGATGTTGAAGCATGCAACTGCTCACATCTAACCAACTGCCTCAAAATTCAGTGGCCAGTGCCTCACCTTGCAGCAAGATCACAACCCCAAACATTGTCAAACCAACTATAAAGTTTTTTGGGTCCAAAAATGAACACTTCTTGACTCACTTCTTGACTTGGCCCAGTCAATTATCCAACCTGAACTTACTGAGCATCCATTTCACTCACTACTAGGGACAAGACTGAAGATACAAGCAGAAACCGAAAATAGCTACATTACGTGCCTGACAGAGCACCATCAGAGAAAATGTTCAGCCTCTAGGGATGAATTGAGTTGGCAGACTTAAGGCAGTCATCGACTACAAAGGGCTCCTAAAAGTCTTTTTTTTTTCGTATGTGTTAATTCTATCTGAACTTTTCTCACCATGCATTAAGCAAGAACAGCCAACAGTACACACAATATCTGTTGCAACACTCACCGCAGGCCAAAGGGGTTCAAATTACACACATTACAACATTCACACGTGATTGTGCTGAGCAAGATAGCAAGGGGGATGGGGTTTTAATTAATTTCATGGCTGGATGATCTAAATGATGCACTGTTTGTATATAAAAGCTAGAAAAAAACCCTCTGATGAACTGTGCCTTTTTCTGAGTTTGTAATTAATTTGAATATTCTTTTTCTGGCTCTAAACACTCTTAAAAGAAAAGTGCCAGAAAGCGTTCTTGGTGTGACTTTTAAAACATGAAAAGTCAGCTCAACTCAAAAGTTAAAGTCAATCTTCTGCATAACTTTTATGAACTGTAGGATATTCTCAATTTAATTTGCTCAAAAGTTCTAATAAAAAACCTCACATTTTCAAGTATTGCAGCTCATCAACAAAACACTGTAACTCCTGAAAATTCCAGGCTTATTACATAATAAGGCAGATTTTTCAGTAAAATAGGGACTTCAGTGCAAACTGATTGAGCTTTTTCTGTTCTTCTCCCCAATTTAGTCACTGCTAATTCCATCCCACAGGCTACACAGTGCCCTGAGCCAAAAGAGCACAATTGACTTCGCTCTCTCTGGGTGGGTAGGATGGCTCTTCTTCTCCCCCCATCACTCACCGTAATTCTAGCCAGTCTGTGTGTCTGAAATAGAGTAGTAGTTTGAGTAGTAGTGAAATAGTAGTTCTTCTCCAAGCATGTTGAGCTGTTCAAAGCTGTTGCATTAGCAGCATTTTGAAATGATGCAGTGGTGCTTTCCATGCCTCAGAGGGAGCACATGCTAATCTTCAGCCTAAAAGCTTGGTAGAATTGTTTTATAGGGGGCAGATCCAACTAGTGGGTGGAGTTAGCAGTGACTAAATTAGGTTAAAAAAAAACAATAAAAAAAAAATTACTTTGTAGGTCTAACTTAGATGTACTACCAAAAGTGTAAGTTAGGGGAACTAACTAAAAATCTATGCAGAAGATTGACATGATGCAGAAGGTTAAAATTTCAAAGTGACCTGGCTTTTAATGCTTTACAGTGTAGAAGAACCAGCTTTTGTTCCTTAACCCACTGAATGGCCACGGAATGGCTCGGCCAGTTTGCGTTGAAGTCCCTTCAGTTACTGAATAATAAGCCTTTGTATGTAATAAGCCTGGGAATATGAGGGGTTAAAAAGCCTTTTGATGCATGGACAATTTTTGTCTTCACACTCATGAATCTCTTTTACAAAGATGGTTCTTAAGGACACCAAAAGTGGTTCTTCTATGACATCCCTCACAGAACCCTTTAAGGCGCCTCTTTGAGTGGATAAGGCTTGAGACATGCCAGAAACATCAAACATGCAAATGGAGTAAAAATAGAAATAGCAGAAGCAGTGCAGTGAATCATCAGTAATGATGGCATAACAGTTCTTAGACCACGCAAAGATCCACTCGGCCCTTCGCTTCCTGAGAGCAGACTGATAAGCCACAGCTCAATGTATCTGCAAAGTAAAGTCTCTGCAGATGGCACTGCAATGACCTAGTTTAGCTTGAGCTGAGAGAGCGTAAGCTCCTATGTGGCTCTGAGTTTTAAAAAAATTGTGATTCTTTGCTTTTATTTCAAAGCAAGGATTTCTGTCTGCCTGTGAATGAAAAGACAGGCGCTGGAAAGAGAGAGGTGGAAGCAGGAGCAGGACGGTTTCGTAATCAATGCTACATGACAATGCCATACTGAAGTAATGAAAGAACACATGCATTGTGTCAATGTAGATCGTGCGTGCAGCAATTCCAGAATGTAAAATGAATAAACAAACACGGTAGTGAAATATGTACCATCTGACATTTTGGTTTATTACATTTCTGTCTTCTGGACAAACAGAAAACAGTCTACTAGGACCCATCGTGTAATGGTTGCTTATTACAAGCAATCTGCAGTTCCTTGAGTTGTACAATTGTACAAGCCTTGTACATACAAGAAAGTAAGAAATATTAGAACATGATAAGTTGGTTCTGCTTTTTTTCCCCCAACTCTATTGGAAAAACAACTTCAGTCCAGAATCAACAGTGAGGACCAGAGCTAAAAATGACTCACTTTCTTTGGGGCCTACCACTAGAAATATTAAACGTTACATGCTCGCTCATTCCTGCTTCTTCCTGTTTCCAACATTGGTCACCGGCACTGCTCAGAAGAGATAAACATAAAATATAGTAGGCATGTCATCATCGTTCCCCCCACCTGTCTACACTAGCGCTGATCTAAAGCAGAAAGCCTGCCATGGCAAACTCCCAGAGTGCATCACTCCTGTTGATTTACATCGTCCCTTCTGAGCATGTAAGTGCACGCGGACAACAGAAGAGAGGCTCTTTTCCTTGCTTGGCCGTAACGTGAGGTCATCCAATATGTGCTGACAGTCTTTCACATATCGGTGGCTTCTCTCAAGAATTATCAGCGGCAAGCAGCGGCGAAATCTATAGACGAAAGCAAATTAGTCAAGCATGAAAGGCTAAATAATAAAAAAGAGTGAAGATTGCTGGAGAGTGTATCTCCTTGATTGACTAAAGCCAAATCAGACAGCCAACTGCTTGCCACATACTGTCAATGTGCTTGATATCTCTTCCCGTGCCATTGCTCACAGAGCAACACAATGTGACCTCAAAAGCAATGTGTCTTTTGTTCCATCTGCTGCCACCGCATGAATAATAGATGACAGAGACTACCAGCCCGCTTCGCAAGGTAGGATACACAACAAGATAAAAATACACCCCTGGTTTTGTGTGTCATACAGGCATAAACAAAAGGGAAGGTATGTGCTAGCAAGCCAACACCTCCATTTGGCATGACAGACTCCACAGTTTTAAGATGCATGGAGGTGTGTGATTCTAGAGGCGTGTAACTGATCGCTGTGAACAAAAAAGACCAGAATAAAAAACCCAAACGGAGGGGTGGGTGGTATCCACTTGTTTCACATCAACACACCTCCAAATATTACCACAAGGGAAGGCCAAGGGGGGTAAGTGACGGAAAAGCGTTTATTTTTGTGCCATCTCATCCTGCCTTATTTCAAAATCAAAAATAAATGAAAAAGTTTAGTCCCACTTAGCATACATCAAACCACTCACTGACTGGTCCACCATCACCCATCACTCATCACCCAGATTATGGTGCTGCATCCAAGGTCCAACTTGTTTTTAACCTTCTCAAACAGTTTTTAATGCACGTAGCCTCTTTATTTTTTCAAAAATAAAAAACAAACATTGTAAACAATTTAATATTAAATGACAAGGCCTAATACAAACATGATTTTGTTGAGAATGTTGCTACTGACACTGTGGTAGATTTCTTACAGCTGTCTTACTTACTTAAGTGCCTGCTCTGAAGCAGAGGCTCAACACCCTCATAAAGCTGATGAGCTGCTAAGAGAACAAGCTGCTCCGGGTGAAGTCCGGTGCTCAGCAGACAGATTCAGAAAGTCCTCTGACACAGCAAGCTCTCTTAGCTAGCCTATTTTAAAAGTACAGCTAAAATCGAACATGTTCTGTGATGTTTTGGGACTGTAGTGTTTTGCTTTGCAGGCCAAGCATGTCACACACCGCATCACAGGCTTTATATCAGCTAATTGAAGCTAAAAAGATGGTCATTTAGAGGATATCTGAGAGCGCAACAAGGTTGACTGACTGGTGTTGAAGTACAGGCTGAAAGTAAACTTGTTTTATTGTGAGTGTAGCTCTGAGCTGTTGCTGAGCTTTATCTGAGCTTTTTCCTGGCTCTGATTTTCTCCTTTTTCTATCAGTACCACCTATCAGCATGGTCCCTCACCACCTATTAGTGAGTGCTGCAAAACTATGGGTGGAATGTGTTTATTTCTCCATTCGGACGTGAGATAGTTTGGGATGCCATCATTTTTTAAAGACTGTGATCACTGATGAATACCCCTACTGGTAGGATAGTGTTTGGGGGAGACTGAAGAGAAAGAACTTTGTCTGATGTTTTTTGGGGAGGAAATGAGGGTAAATTCAGTATACTTTAATTAGGAGAGCATCAGAAATGAAGGCAATGTGGAAACAGCTGTTCAGCTCAATGCTTTCACATACTTCTACATGTTTTCTGATACCGGTGTTTAACTCATTATTTTAAGTTTGTAAAGCTTTGAACAAGCTCTAGAATGTGTTTTCAGCTGAACAGTAAACTATAAATTAAACTAGAAGGGGAAAGTTAGATCGTGCAAGAGTGCTGGCACTGAAAAGAAACCTGCATTAAAAAATAATAATCAGCAGTGTTGTTGGTCTTACAAACTGAAAATATGTTGACGTTACATAAATTAACTGTCTTGTCCTTAAGTAACTCATTTATATAAAATGGGCAAAAAATAATGAAAGAATATTTGAGTAAAGTAAAGCTGTTTATTTTTTAATGCGAAGACAGTTGCGCTCCAATGAAACTAAATTGCACTGAAATGTTTTAATTCTGTTCCATCAACAACTGAAATTTATATTGAGGTAACAAAATCTAGTATCTAAATGCTGACTCTGCTCTGTTTGAGTGGAAACATGTGGCATAATTGAATGAAGTTCATACAGTGATTTATATTTGTGAACTGAAAATGTCTGTGAGTGTCTGTTATTGCCTGTTACTAACCCAATGTGCATGGCATGCTAGAAATGCTGGGAAAACATCAGAGGAAAACACATTCAATTCCTTGTGTGTTAGGGGTGGAGAGGGGGTCTAGCTTAGCCCACAGCATGTTCTATTTTAGAGTCTGCATTCAATTAGCTGGGAAGTAAGGCAGGGTTAATGGAAAATAATTAAAGCCATATTTTTGAGATCTTGCTGTGATGTCTCTTTATTACTGTTGCCCAAGGTAAGAACGTAACCCCATAATATGTTCTCTTGGGGAAAAAGGTAGAAAACTCTGATGCCAAGATCTAAGGGTCACCACGGATTTATTCCAGTGAAGTGAAAAAGAGGAAAATGAAAGCGTATCTTCTTCCATTAAGTCTGAGAGGATGGATTATGATCTCTCTGCTGACTTTAGCTTTATGTGCTATTATGCAATTCAACCCTTTTCAAACAACACTGAAGTGAATCTACTTTTAGTTTGTATGCAGTGTACTTTCTAAAAAAGTTGAAAGATGGCAACAGACCTGCTCACTTATGCCCACTATACCCTATTGAGGTCCTTTGGCAAGGCTTGTATAAGAGGCTAGGATTAGGCCAATATAGCAGGATGTCTGCCAGTTTTTGGACATTTGAGGAAAACAATACTAGTAGATTTACAGGAATTAGACACATTAAACAAAACTGAAACCATAAATCCACTGAAACAATATTACTTTCAACTTCCAGCGTGAAAACTTTATTTCAAGTTGATTTAGTAAAATCTACAATAAGACTGAACATGGACAAAATAATAAGGCTATTAACTCAAGTTCTTTTGCTTTTTTTTACAACACTTCTGCAAAATAAAGAAAATAGTTATGCAAAGAAGCCCTGAATATTATATCAAATGTGCTTTAATCTTGGTAATTTCTTCTCTAAAAAGTAAAACCCATAAAACTGAGTCAATATCAGGTTTAGTTCAACTTGTTCAACAAGGTTGAACTTTTCAGTCATGCTTTGAAAAATATTGTTTTTCTGTTTTGGTTCCACTTGCCACTGGTAATCCATTTATGAAGAACTGTGGCAGTAGTTGCTGCTTCTACAGGGTGACTTTTTGGCAGGACTAGTCAGAGCAAAATGCATCCCAGAACAGTCTTTAATGTAATTAAAAAAGAATCTATTTAAAGTTTAGAAATACACATTTTATCAAATCAATTCCAAGCAAACTGTCAACTTTTTGTCTTATCAGAAAGCATTTATATTTATTTTGCTTTTGGAGAGAAATGACCATGTTATGAAAAGTCCATCTGTCCTGTGTAACAAAATGCTCTCTTAGGCCTCTATAGACTGCGCTACACCAATCACATGCAGCTCAGTCAAGCAGAGCACTGCGGAGAGGGAATCAGAGGCAGGGCGGGAAACACTGGCAGACATGTTGAGTGCACTCTGGGGCAGAGAGAGATTAGGCAGGCGAGATGTCTTCCCGCTGAGTGGAGAGGGAGCAGAAGCCTGGGGAGAAGTAAAATTGGGTCTGCGATGGTTGTAGCCTTCCATTTCCGCCCTGAGGTCACTGCTTTTCCACCTAATTACACTCCAGTGCAGCATGAAGCCATCCGCACGTTCTTATGCTGTCCACACAAGGCTATTTTTGTCTCTTGGTTGATGGAACAAATGGATAAAGGAAGGATTCAGTGAATTTTTTGTTTACAGTGTTGGATGGTAAATATGGTAAATGCTTTACTTATTGCAGTTTAGGATAAATACAGACTATATGACTATGTAGCCGAGATTACTAATTTTTATGATATAAACAGTCGACTTGCAGAGTTCGTTAAACTTATATTTTAAAGCAGCACTAATATGATATAAGTCAAATGTGCTGGGTTGGGAGTTTTTCAGACCACGTCATACGTCTTTACGTATTCATGTCACATGTGCAAAGTCAAAAAGAAGGTCCAGCTGAATGTTTAGTAAATGTTTAGATTTCAAACTCATAAAGCAACATTATACTCATGAAGATATGATGGCAAAAGTACATAATTCACTTACATCCTCAGAAGCCTTCAATACGTTTTGACTGAGTGCTCCTTGAATACTCTTTCACTGGGCTTGTCAGATTCATCCCCTCGGGGAAGGGGTCCAAAGAACAATCACAGTTATGAAATGTCCTTCTACATATTGTGTGTGATTATATATTTCCACCAGTGAGGTCTCCAAATGCCCCAAACTTATATAGAGTAGCTTTAACAGAATATAAGACACATTAACATACTATTACAAGTTAAATTAACTCAAATTCAAGGCAGTCAGGTTACCAACTTTGATAACGCTTCATTATAGGGGGAAATTTTAAAGTTTTTTTACTGAAACCAACAATATGTAAATCACCTCTTTTTTGATTGGCTGCCCTGCATTATGGCTCATTCAAAAAGCAGTTCTGAAACACTCCTTGTAACACATAATTCATTGGCTGGTTTAGTATGGGTGGTTAAATGGACATGTGTGATTTTGAGTACAAGGGATATTGTAATGGCCTAGTATTGCTTTTATTAAGCCTCATTAAGCCAGTAGTTGATGATCTACTCATTACTACTTTGTTAAGCAATAATTAGAGTGAATTAAGCTTTTTCTAGAGTATTTAATATAGAGATACACTCATTTTTATAAGGTGAATATAATCCCCATATAATGGCCTGTTTTGAATCTATTGTTTTTATCATGTCACAAAAAACCAACACATTTATATATTCAATATATGCTTATTTATCCTTCAGCAGTTTAGTCCTGCCCATTCACACATACGTTATTATAACTCACATATTATTCTTCCAGTCTGTTGAGTCACAATACAATGCAGCCAATCTGAACAGATGTAATATACATATTATCATTGTTGGTAAAACCATGTTAATTTTATTTATTTACTTATTTTAAACATTATTTGAAAAAGTCACCATGAACTTCCATAGTGAGTGGACCAACATAGAAATGGTCCAAAATGACTTAATAAAATCTTGATAGTGAAAACTTGTAACATTAACCTTCAATAAACATGAATAATGTTTCTTTCTTCTCCTGTAAACTTGCCACATTGGAGATTTGTAGGAGGTTAGAGATTTTTTCCAACAGTAACGATATATCAGTCATAAAGGCAGAGGAACAAAAACAGCCTGCTTAATAGTAAAGGATAAAGAGAGCTTGAAAAATGATCATGTTACAAAAGATTTATGGCTGTTTTGGTACATAAAACAACATAAACGTTATAAGCAGACCTCAGGGGAAAATAAATACATAATAAAACAAAAAAATAGGATTGGGCCCTTTCAAACATGCTCGTTTAAGCTGAACGAAAATCTAGATGTTGATTTTACTCTCTGATTATTTGTGACTAGTTTGCAATGTATGCTAGAAATGGTAGAACAGATAATGAATCCACTGTCTGAACTTTCACAGAAGGCCAATCACTTCCTTTTTTGTAAAGAGCTGAGCTGAGTCTAAGATTTCCTTCTATCCAAAATAAGACAACAAGACTTTTGCTGTGTTTCGAAATATTTTTTGGACATTTCTGCCTGACAAAAGGAATGGGTGGAACGAAGTAAGATGTGCCAAATTTCCTGTGGCCTGATACAAGATTAAAGGAGGCAGACTTTTTTGCCTTGTGGTGGGAATGCAAGATTAGATTGTGTGAAGAGAAAGAACTTTGTCTGATGTTTTTTGGGGATGAAATGAAGGTAAATTCACTATACTTTAATTAGGAGAGCATCAGAAATGAAGGCAATGTGGAAACAGCTGTTCAGCTCAATGCGTTCACATACTTATACATGTTTTTCCTGATACCGGTGTTTAACTCATTATTTTAAGTTGGTAAAGCTTTGAACAAGCTCTAAAAATGTGTTTTCAGCTGAACAGTAAACTATAAATTAAACTAGAAGGGGAAAGTTCCTGGTATCCCAGGTGGTTGCTAAGGTGTTATTAGGCTGTTGCTATGGTATCCAGGGGCTTGTTAAGGTGTTGCTAGGTCACTGCTATCCAGGTGGTCACTAAGATGTTCCTGGGCTGTTGCAATTGTGTCCCAAGTGGTTGCTAAGCTGTAGTTAGGGCGTTGCTATGGTATCTCAGGTAGTTGCTAAATTATTGCTTCGCCATTGCTATGTGGTACAAGATGGTTGCTGAGGTGCTGCAATACCATTGTAATGGTATCTCAAGTGGTGGCTAATATGTGGAAATGTGTGTCTGCGTAATTTCTATGAGGGGCAATCTGTGTGATGTCCATTGTGACATAATTTGTGCAAATACGATTTTTATTTTCCTCCAATTCAAACTGTTATGAGTGAATGCTGAATGAAAACTGTATGCAAGATTGGTCACAAATGCAGAACAACAAGGTGTAAATATATTTCAATTCATTTTAAAGTTTTAAAAAAAGTAAAATAAGTAATTTATTTCATATGCAAATTTACAGTAAAGTATTGGCCACTCACTTGCATTACTTTTACACTGGTTATGTAAAAATACAAGAAATTATTGTATTTTAATTACAGCCAATTACATAATTACAGAGTTTTTTTTACAGCATACCTTACACTTGCAAATGTTTTATGCTGTTCTCTCCTCTCTACAAAATCACACTTAGATATCAAGTTTTGTTGGACCAGCGATGAAATGTTATTAAAATCAGACCTACATACACTATCTAAAAAAAAGGTACTGTGCAGATACAGCTCTCATTATTTGAGGTACAATCAAAGTAAATGTACCTTTTAAGGTACAGTAACAATTTTAAAGTCCAACTGTATACCTTAAATAGGTTTTTCACTGGAGAAAAGTATATATTTATATTATGTACTCTTACGTGTATCACCCCAGTGACAAGAAGGGTACCACCCCAGTGACAGTTTAGTAGTTTTTTGGGAGAGTGCGTGATACATATGCAGAGCCACTAGAGTGTTAAAAATGATTCTCAGAGCGAATCCTGCAGCACTCACAGCTGAATTTGTGGCCTGTGGGCAGATTATCAGTGGAAAAATGTTCTGATTCTGCCTTTTCAGTATGCGGTATATGGAAAAGAGGGTGCTGTGCCAATATACCCAGATTTGTGGAGGAATGATAAATGATCATGAAATAATAATAACTGTAGTTGTTGATACTGAGCTTAGAGCTGTGAATGCTACCCTGTTTTTGTTGTAATTTTTTGAGCTTCACATGGTGTAGAAAAATATTTCTCTCTGGTTTGCCTCAGAGCCACTGGGCGCAGTTGCCTCTGATGGTGATTAAAGCCATTTTGTGAAATCCGGTGTTATTCCAGAGCATCTCCTTGCCCTGAGCTGCAGCAATTCTGCCCAACCAAAATAGAAGCTGAGTGTAAATGCACGCTGGCAGAGGTGGAGCGCTGTAGAGGGGGATGCTCAGATTTGGAGGTGGTGTAGTGGAGTAATGGACTGCGGTTATTTTTTCAGAGGTGGCGGCCAACATAATTAGGCTACTTATGCAGGATGGTGCTATTAGGAGTTCAGTGTAGCTACAGAATTAGCTGTCTGCCCAGGCTGCTGAGGGAGCTCTAAAAGTAAGTGAAATAAAGTAAAACATCACTGTCTAAAAAATATGTATTGCGATTTTTTATGTTTCTACATAAACATCACAGTTGTCTTTGGCCTTGTGTGTAAAACCTCTTTACATTAAAGCTGCACTATGTAAGATTTGTCTGTTAAAATTGAAATATTACGCATTTCTGAGTCAAGGGAAAACAAATCTGCTAAAATATGGTCTTCTTCTGCATTTCTGCCTGACAAAAGGAATGGGTGGAGCAAAGTAAGATGTGCCAAATTTCCTGTGGCCTGATGCAATATTAAAGGAGGCAGACTCCTTTTTTGCCTTGTGGTGGGAATGCAAGATTAGATTGTGTGAAGAGAAAAACTGTCTGGTGTTTTTTGGGGATGAAATGAGGATAAATTCAGTGTACTTTAATTAGGAGAGCATCAGAAATGATGGCAATGTGGAAACAGCTGTTCAGCTCAATACTTTCACTTACTTTTCACTTCACTTATACATGTTTTCTGATACTGGTGGTTAATTCATTATTTTAATTTCCAAAAGTCAGAGCTATCGGGTGAGATTTGTTGGGAGTTTTTCAGACCAGTAATCAAATCCTCAAAGTGTTCCAACATCTAGTGAAAAGCCTTACTCCAAGAACAGAGGCTGTAATAACAGCAAAACTCCTGTTAACACCCTCAATTTCAGAAGAAACATAGACTAAGTGGGTGCGTCCAAACTTTTGGACATGCACCCCCAGTGAAATTACAAGCTTTGTTGATTTTCCAAGAAAACATAAAACATATTTTAAAGGAAAAAAAAACTTGTTTCTGTGAATCATATTTTAGTGCACAATTTGTAATTATTTTTGTAGTTGCTTTAACATTTTGGGGAAAAATAAAATGAAAAATATAAAATGTGCTATCATTTTTGCACAGGCCACATTTTATGCTTTTACTTTTTGTTAAATTCAACAAATAAATATTAACTGTGCATTCAAATTTGCAAAATGGTTTCTGTAGAGGATATGTGCTTAATTTCACTTGGAAAAACATGTAACTTGACCAGTAGCCCTCAAACGTTTGTATAAGACTCTACACTGTACATAAAACTACTATAAAGTTCCTCATCAACATACAATTTACTGTTGTTGTCGAAATGGTACCTTCATAGGAGAAGGAAAAAAACAACTTACATTTACAGCATTTAGCAGACGCTCTTATCCAGAATGACTTACAAGAAGTGCTTTGTCTATCTAGAGAAAGTATCTTTGCTAGTTACCAATAGGTTAGAGAGAAAGCTAGTCCTGAGCTCAGATACTGCTAGAAACAAAAGGTCACTGATGATACCCAGAGAAAAAGGAACAGATATGAACACAGAACATACATTACAATTTCAGTCCAAACTTTACTTTTAATGTAAGTCAATGGAACCAAACTTTTTTCTATGTAAGTTTGGGTCATTTCTTTTAGTCCATTCATCAAATTAAAATTTACATACAATGTAAAGAGCAACAGGTATTTTCAAATTATATCAAAAAAACAAAAAAAAATGGAAATGAGGTTTTCTGCCAACAGCAGCGATATTAGTTTGATAATAATACAGGTCTTAAGATTAATAACTGAATAATAAGCCAGCAGTTTAAGGATTTAATCCCTAGTCATTCCCAATCACATTCATTCAACAGGAATTTTGTTCTAATCAAGTTTGTTATTGTATTTGTTTTACTCACTGTTTTGCCATTACTGTAAGCACTTTATAACTTTTAGTAATCTTATTCTTCTTACTATTTAATCCTTTTGTTTCTTTCCCTTCAGGTGTTCTGAGTTGAAATAAAGGCTGGAACTGAACTGAACTGGTTGGAGGGGTGTGGTGTAAAGTAGTGGTGAATTTGAACTCCTCTGTATACATGATGTACACTATATTTACAAAAGTATTCACTCAACTCAATCACTTCCATGGCCACATATAAAACCTAACACTTAGGCATGCAGACTGCTTCAACAAAAATTTGTGAAAGAACAGGTCGTGCTCAGGTCCCATGATAGGATGCCACCTGTGCGACAAGCCCAGTCGGGAAATTTCCTCTGAAATTTTCGGAAATTTCCTACCAAATATTCCACAGTTAATTGCCAGTGGTGCTATAACAAAGTGGAAGCGATTAGGAACAACAGCAACTCAGCCACGAAGTGCTTGGCCACGTAAAATGACAGAGCGGTGTCAGCGGATGCTGAGGGGCATAGTGCACAGAGGTCACCAACTTTCTACAGAGTCAATCACTACAAACCTTCAAACTTCATGTGGCCTTCAGATCAGCTCAAGAACAGTGTAGAGAGCAGCTGCAAGTCTTACATCACCAAGCGCAATGCAAAGTGTTGAATGCAGTGGTGTAAAGCACCGCCACTGGACTCTAGAGCAGTGAAGACGTGTTGTCTGGAGTGACGAATCACGCTTCTCCATCTGGTAATCCGATGGACGAGTCTAGGTTTGGTGGTTGCCAGGAGAACGGTACTTGACTGACTGCATTGTGCCAAATGTAAAGATTGGTGGAGGGGGGATTATGGTGTGGGATTGTTTTTCAGGAGTTGGGCTCGGCCCCTTAGTAACAGTGAAAGAAACTCTTAATGCTTCAGCAGACCAAGAGATTTTGGACAATTTCATGCTCCCAACTTTGAGGGAACAATTTGGGGACGGCCCCTTCCTGTTTCAACATGACTGCACACCAGGGCACAAAGCAAGGTCCATAAAGACAATGGATGAGTGAGTTTGGTATGGAAGAACTTGACTGGCCTGCACAGAGTCCTAACCTCAAAACGATAGAACACCTTTGGGATGATTTAGAGCGGAGACTGTGAGCCAGGCCTTCTCGTCCAACATCAGTGTCTGACCTCACAAATGCGCTTCTGGAAGAATGGTCAAAAATTCCCATAAACACACTCCTAACCCTTGTGGAAAGCCTTCCCAGACGAGTTGAAGCTGTTATAGATGCAAAGGGTGGGTCAACATCATATTAAACCCTATGGATTAAGAATGGGATGTCACTCAAGTTCATATACATGTGAAGAGAGACGAGTGAATATTTTTGGAAATATAGTGTAATGATGAACATGCACAGCAAAGATACCTCTTAACTGTATTTGGCTGCAACAAATTCCACAGAAAGAAAAACAAGCTGCTCATTCATGGCGACTCAGAAAACACGGAACTTCAAAGACATTTACTTTTGACCCTAAATTGAAGAGCTGGATCTGTTACAACTTGGTCCACTGGGGAATACAATGTATCTTTGCTGTGATTTTTGAATGATTGTGGTAAATATTCTGTAGTGTAATATTCATTATCACCTGAAATATTATATTGCCATGTAAGATACAGTGTGTTTGCCTGTTTATTAGAAACACCTACCTTGTAGCTGCATTGCTGGGTCAGTTTATTAGACATATCTACCCTACATGTGTATTTTGTAAGTTTAAATTACTGACTGTAGCCCATTTTTACAGCACAGTTGCTCCGCCCCACTTTACTCAATGAGGTCTAGACTCAGGGGTGGTCAATCCAATGTTCTGAGAACACCAGCAGCTTCAAATTTGATTATTTTTAGTCATTTAAACATTTTTAAATATTTTCCATCTTTTATATCTTCTTTGTTTGACTATTTCCTTTTCTGATTAAGGGCTTATTTACAGCTACACATCCTTTCAGACTCATAGAGCTTAGTTGTTTTCTCACATTCCAATTTTCATTGAACTATCCAGGGTAGTAGGTCTCCAGGACATTTACATTTACATATACATTTACATTTACAGCATTTAGCAGATGCTCTTATCCAGAGCGACTTACAAGAAGTGCTTTGTCTATCTAGAGAAAGGATCTTTGCTAGTTACCAGTAGGTTAGAGAGAAAGACAGTTTTGAGCTCAGGTACTGCTGGAAACAAAAGTCACTGTAGATACACAGAAAAAAGGAACAGAGTTGAACACTAAACTCTGTGCTGTACAATGCAATGCAATACAATACAGTAAACTATAATACACAGTGCAATGCAATAAAATAGTGCAGCACAATATATTGCAAACAATACTTAATTCAATGCTCATTTAAATGCTGTGTAAAGAGATGTGTCTTCAGTCTGCATTTCAAGACAGCAAGAGACTCTGCTGTATGGACAGCCAATGGGAGTTCATTCCCCCATCTGGGTGCCAGTACAGAGAACATTCTCGACGCTTGTCTTCCACGCGCCTTGAAGGATGGAGGGTCAAGCCGAGCTGTACTCGAAGCTCGAAGGGCTTGTGGTACAGTTCGAGATTTCACCATTGCCATCAAGTAGGTAGAGGCTGGTCCATCTTCGGCTTTGTAGGCAAGCATTAGAGTTTTAAATCTGATGCGTGCAGCTACAGGAAGCCAGTGAAGGGAGCGCAGCAGTGGGGTGACATGGCTGAACTTGGGCAGATTGAAGATGAGCCGTGCTGCCGCATTCTGGATGAGTTGCAGAGGCTTGATGGCCTGCATGGGAAGACCAGCCAAGAGCGAGTTGCAGTAGTCAAGCCTTGAGATGACAAGAGACTGCACTAGCACCTGGGCTGCCTCGCAGGTGAGGAAGGGTCGGATCCTACGGATGTTGTACAGGAGAAACCTGCATGACCATGTTAGGTTCGCAATGTAAATCAAGAACCATAACTGGCCATCCAGAGACTAGGATTGAGCACCCCTACTTTATGTGAACACATCATAAAAATGACCTGTGTATGACATACATGCATGCTATCAATTCTTCTTGACCATCCGTGTAAAATTCAATGGATTTAAGACAATTTGAGCCACAGCACATTTAGCTCTGCTCAGGTATATTTGTGAGAAATGGAGTGTTCATTTAATGAGTTATATTTCAGCTCCATTACTGTCTTCAATTTCCTTCTGGTATGCCAGTAGCAGCAATTTGTTTTAGACCACGAGGGCATGAAAAAGAGAACAGAGAAGAACGGTGGCCAATTCCTATGTTGATAGATGCTGGACATAAGAAGCTCTGCTAGTTGTTAAGCAGTATTGACCTGGTAATTTTGAACTTCTAACTAAATTACTTTCCCTTGTACTTGAGTCATTGTTTCAGTGAAGTAACAATTACTTAAAAAAATGAGTTTAGGCCTCCCTTTCCATCTCTGTCCATATTTTTAACTTTAATGTGAGGATATTAGCATTTACATATCTAGTCCTCCATATCAGTGAGCCATAAGTAATTCACTATTGAAATAACTGACACTGTTTAACAGCTTAACTTCAGTTGTGCTTCGGACCCTTTCCCCAAGTGGATGAATCTGACAATTGCGAGAGCACTTAAAGAGTATTCAAAGAGAACTTAGTCAAAAATTGGCTAAAGATGATGATGTCAGTGAACTGTCTATTATTGTCATCATATCTTAATCAGTATAATTGATTTTACATTTGAGACCTCAACAACAAATTCATTTTCTTTGTTTTTGACTGCTGTCTGAAGTCTGATAAGTTTTGCTTTCAGTGGCACAAATGGCTACTACTGACATTAACATTTCTGTTAATTTCTGTTGCTTAGTAACCAGAGACTCACACTTTGGTGTTCAATCAGCTGATATAATGATCTACAGCATTAACTAGAAATCATTAGTGGAGACAGGAATGGCTTACTGACTGAACTATTGGGTCCAGCGCTCAGTGGCCTGAGGTAGCTCAAATACTGGACAATCTACTGGAGGTGTAAACGTTAGATAGGCTATCAGTTCTTGAATATTCACAAATGACTATAAATGAATGACATAACTGATATTCCCTTAGAGCAGATCTCCACCTACAATAATACTATGAAAATATCCACCTGATCACAACTCTGATGTAAAAAGATAAGATAAATAATAGATAATACCATAGTCCCTTTTTCTACCTTAGACTGACTAATTAATAAGTGTTCTGCTAGTTTGTCTCATGGTGATTTATCATCTAAAATTTGCAGAGTTTGTAACTGGGAAATCATTTATCAAAAAATCATGTGGACTGGTACAAGGTTCTTGTGGTACAAGGCTCAGTTTCAGGGCCTTTGCTTTTCTCTGTACATGTTGCCTCTGAGTGATGCCATATCAATTTTCATAGCTATGCTGTTGACATGCAACAATACATTTCCATTCCTTCTGATAATCAGGACTGTGTAGATAGCTCGACCAACTGTGTGTCAGGTATTTATCAGTGGATGTCACAAAATTTCTACAACTAAGTCCTGAAAAAATTTAAATATTAATCATCGGTACTAAAACTTTATGAGAAGCTTGGCTGTTTCGCTTGGTATACCAAATCTGAAGAACGAAACTTGGGCTTGATCTTAGATTTTCAGCTCTGTTTTATCCTGCATGTAAATGCAGTCACTAAAGTAGCTTTTTATCATTTGTGAAATGTTGCTAAAGTTTGGCCTTTTCTATCTCAGAGCGTTGCGGAGAAACTTGTTCATGCATTTGTTAAAGGCAGATTTGACTCGTGTAATGCTCTTTTTTATCAGACTTCTGAAAAAAAATAACACATCCTCTATGACTTGTACAGAATGCAGCAGCATAAATCCTAACAAAAATCAAAAAGAATGCTCATATCACTCCTGTTTTGAAAAGAACTGCATACTATCTTTCAGGATAGATTCTAAAGTTACTGGTTTTTAAGGCTCTAAATGACCTAGCACCTATTTACCTCATAGGATATCTGTCTGTTTATATTCTAACACGTGATCTTAGATCTGCAGATACTGGCCATCTGCAGATACCGTACATAAAAAGCAGAAAACATGGAGAGACTGTTTCTGTTATTACGCTTCTGTGGAACTCAATTCTACCTTTTATTAGACAGTAGAATAGAATTTACAACCATTTGTCACTGTGTTTGCACACTATGAAATAAGACCTCTGCATTTAACCCATCCCTGCAGTGAAACACCCACATACATGCAAACTAGTGAACACACACACACTAGGGGGCAGTGAGCACACTTGCCCCAAGCAGTGGGCAGCCTTATCCACAGCACCCGGGGAGCAACTGGGGGTTAGGTGCCTTGCTCAAGGGTACATCAGTCATGGACTGTCAGCCAAGGGGATCAAACCAGCAACCTTCCGGTCACAGGGCTGGTTCCCTAACCTCCAGCCCACGACTGCCCCAGTAAATCTCAGTGCTCAGTTTTAAGAAACATCTGAAAATGTGTCTCTTTAACTTTAATTAAAATTGTACATATCTATGGCCTTTATCTTTTTAATTTAATCAGTGTCATTGTCTTATGACTTTAAAATTAATTCTCATCGTTTCTTCTATTACAGCTGCCACTGGTGTGAAAAGCGCTCTATAAATAAATGATTAACTGTGGAACTGTGGTCGGTTCTCAGGCCCCTCACATCTTTTATATAATAATATATATTTGAGATAATTATGTACATTGTCAACTCATGGGTGTTGTTGATGCCATTAGAATGGAAAGCTTTAGACAGTATGTCACAGCATTCGTAGCATTTATGCACGATATGTTAACATATACTCATCCACAGTAGTTTCACAGAGATTCACATCTTATACAAAAATATCTCAAATCTCACACAAACAATCCTCAATGATATGCAGTCTACACAACAGCACATAAAAAAATAAACAAAACCACAAAACAAAATGTATGCAAATTTCCAGTGAACATGAACGTTAAATATCATTTAATCTCATTGTTTTATCTATTTATCTTTTAAATGTATGCTTTTGACTCTTGTGCTCAGGGCCCTCGTAAGACCATGATCCATCTCTGGTGGGAGATTGAAGTCAGAATCACTAGGAAATTTGATTTTATTATTTGGACACCAAGAAAAAAAGGAAAATAAGGATCCATTTCAGTCACAGCACAGTTATATTTATGCCCAGTGTGCTGTGCTACATGTTTACATGTGTTTGGAGGAGAACCTCATGCACTGTAACATTACAAAATCAATCAAGAAGATATGAGTGCTGCAATGCCTCAATGTGAAATTACTCTTCATTCCATTGTTGGCCCTCAGGGGAAAGACTGGACGCTTCCCCACTTGCGTGTAATGACTCCTCATTACTGCTTTTAGAAACACTATATTGGTCTGCTATTTCTGTCACAAGATTCATATTTATAGGCTGTAGGAGAATGACCTCCGGGGAGCTTGTTGTGGTTAGAAGCTGTAGGCAGGTCAATTTTTCATTACGTGAAGGAGAACGCTCTGCACTGTTATGCCAAGAGAAGAGGAGAGGGACTTTGCTCTTTGAGGGGTTTTGAAAGCATGTCTGATGTGGACTTTCCAGTCACTGAGTTCCTGACATTTCCCAGAAATACAATAGTGAACACACACACACACACACACACACACACACACACACGCACACACACACACGCACACGCACACACACACACACACACACACACACACACACACACACACACACACACACACACAAAGAGCAGCTGTTCAAGAACTGCACAACTGAGTAAGAGCCCTGGCTTCAATTATTGCATTACAGAGAAAGAAGTGAAGGGAGGGGCCAAGTATGAGACAGCTGCTCCTCCTTAGCTGTTTGGAATGTCATCCAGGCTTAATATGGCTTTTGCGTGAAAGAAAAAGTTCCAGAAGAAAAGGAGCAACAATAACAAAACAACCACAACAACAACAACAATAATAACTGTCCCACAGTCTTGCTCATCCATTTATCCTCCAAAGAATGCAGATTCCATATCACTGATTCAGTTCATCATGACCGTCAAAGCCACAGTTTGGTGGAAAAATGCAATTTACACAATTTTCCCCTTCATTACAAATGAAGACGATCAGGTGTCCGAAGAGTTGATACTTTAGTTTCATGCTGGAGCTTTGAGGCTAATGTAGCTAGGAAGTAATCCAAGTTAATATCCACTAATTAGCACTGTGCAAACTGTGTCTCTACATCATTACACACATGCCTCAAACCACATTGAACGACAAAGGAATCTTTTATTTCTTATGTGGCTTCTGACACTGTAAGACTGCATGTCTGTGTGAGATTACTGAACAGTGGACTGAGGCAAGTATGTCATGATGTAAGCACACAGTTTTGCACAATGCAATACAATATAAAAGCTTCCACTACTTATTAGCTACATTAGCCTCATAGATGTAGTGCAAATGGGGGAAATAATGCAAAAAAGAAAGTAAACCACCCTTTATTTATTTCATTTCCAATTAAAATGACCATTGAGCACAAATTATTCAAAAGAAAAAAAAATCAGAGAAAAAAAAGCGTCAAACTTACATTTAACAGAAAATTACACAGAAGAACAACTAAATATAAAATGACTACAATGAATATAGTATTTTACTGTGAAAACGACAAACTGACCATTTCCTTTTGTCAGCAAAGGTTTATTAGCAATAACACATCCTTTCAGACTCATAGCATTGAGCTGTCGTCGCACAGTAAAAGGATGGATATTTTCAGATCTCTGCGATGGACTGGCGACCTGTCCAGTGTGTATCCTGCCTTTCGCCCAGAGACTGCTGGTATAGGCTCCAGCACCCCCCCGCGACCCTGACGGAGAAGCGGTTTGGTAAATGGATGGATGGATGGATTTTCAGATCTGAAGCAAAAGTGGAGCTGGACGTTCTCCTCTCTCTCAAACATGAAAGGTTTAAGCACTGTTTATCTGATGAAGACAGTTCTGGTGGTCTACCAGGCCTTGGCCATTGATATCTTTTAATCATTTTTGGGATGAGGGAAATCTGTGAAACAAATTTTTAGACAACTATTGCTTTAAAAGGTGCTGAGATAGTTGTGTCAGCACGTAATAACATAGACTGAGACTCAACTCCTCAGAAAGTGTTTCATAGTGTTTCCTCTGGGTCATGTTTAGTCTGCTGCTTTACCTCAAATACTCGCGATTCAGCCTTGTTCCATCACTGTCACACTTTACAGGTCCTTCCACCTTCCACAAGGAGCTGTTTCAGTGACCAGTGCTCTAATTCTGGCCACAGGCAAGGCCATACAATAACGCCTTATCCGAGCTGGACAGCCAGCCGTGGGTGTGACGCATACCTGTTTACTCTACCCCTGTGTTCACTGACCTCCCCCTAGTGCCGAGCACCCAAGGTTAGCATGCAAATTCATACCGAGCTGCTTTTGGCGAGCTAGCGAGCTAAAAGGGCTTAAATGTGCTGCTGTGACTTTTTGCACCAGTCGTTTGCATTTAAATGGCCCAGGTCCTCCTGGGTTGACTCAGGGGGCTGTCATCCTCACCCTGCAGCACGTGCATCTTTGTTTATAAAAGGCGGAATTATGTGAATTCTGATGCGTGGAGCGAAAGTATGCTTTTCCAGATAGCGCTCCACTTCCAGGAAGACATGAGCTCATTAGGGGCCCATGATGAGCCTCCGCTGCTTCTGCAGCAGGGCCAAGGACTGCTCTAATTTCTACTGCCATTTTTCCTCCTAATCCATTCTGACACATTTGACAATCCCAAACTGCTGCGGCAAGTAGGAGAGCTGTGGAACTGGCAGGCTCGAAGGGCTACGACGTCGAATGTGTCTGACGCTTTTACTGTCTCACACGGCCTGTTCTAAATTGGAGCGATTAGTCAGAGAAAAAAGTCCCACATGACATCAACGTGATAAGGCTTCTCTGGGGCAAAGAACAAGTCGCCTTAGAACATGTAGATTGCACATTAAAGCATTGCAAATGAAGCACTGTAAAATGCTGACCACGATAAAGAGATATGGCTGTCAAACGGTCACACATATATCATGGATTTTATATATACATATATATGAAAGAGGCTCCTTTCTGGCCTACAATAATGAGGAAATAAATGTTAAATGATGCAATACGGATAAAATGGCTTTTGTAGCGGCAGGCCAATATCAGATTTAGCGGAGCTATTTTTCCTCGCCCCAGACATCTGTGGATGTATTCAGCAAATGCGCTCGCCAGCTTTCAGCTTCTGCTGCGTGATTTTCTGCCCTGCCTAATGGAAGTCTTAATGGCCTCTATGGAAAAGGTGATGGCCCCCTTTAAAACACCTAACTGCTCTCTGCTCTAAAGTGGCAGATCTAATATCCCTGATACAGGTGCCAAAAAGATGCATCAGCTTCTGATTTGTGCGCCATGGGCTTTGGTTTTTGAGTGTTACCCTGTGCGTCCACTGCCAAAAAAATCAAATGTAGGGCACAGGCATGGAAAAAGCACACAGCCACAAGAACAGGCTCAGTGAAGCAGGACTGACTCAAAACATCAGAATTTCCAGTTCACACTCCAGAGCGCCTGCTCTTGTGTTAGAGCCCGTTCTCCTCGCTGGCCATGCCTGGTGTTTATACAACCCGTCAGCCAGCTTTCAAAGGAGCATGTGTCTGCGTTACTTGTGTTCAGAGTGTGATTTAAGCCAAAGCTGTTAGCTATACATAGCGAAATTACCAATGTTGAGCTAACTCCTGCAGTTCACACCGATGACTGTGTAGCAGCTGTGAACACTGAGATGGGAGGTGGGGGAACTTTTCGAGGTTTTTCTTTGTGGGTCAATTTGCTGTTTAGAGAAATGTCTACATTCCTGTAGAGCTCATTTCCACAGTAGTTAAACACAGGGGTGTCTGATGGTTGAAAAAACATGTAAATCCTAGTTTTTAAGTCTTGTCTTAGCTACACTGTTAAAACACTGTCAAAGTACTGTAAAATGTAATGGTCACTACCCATTTTCGGAGAAGAGAAAAAAAAATGATTAACTGCATGTAAGTAAATCATACACATACTGTATTTTAATACTGCTGCTGTTAACTTACAGAAATTCACAAAAAAGCATCACCTTGATTTCACAGACATTTGGATTTATTTTACTGGTAAAATACTGTGTCAGAGTAACTAGTTGAACTAATGAACTGGTTGAATTACTGTAAACAGCAGTATTTCTGAGAAATGAAATCACTGTAATTTTATAGATTTTTACCATCGTTTAGAAAACAATTGATGGAATTTGTCAGACTTTTTTACTATTTACCTTTTTTCACAGCTTAGTAATAACTAACTATACTCCTGCTGCTTTGATATGATGATAAAATGCTCATGAAAAATGAATAAATGAACTTGTGGCTGTTTCGAAATTATATAAACGCAGTCATATAAATAAAGGGTGCATAGTACTGTAGGGCAGGAGGAACATTTGTAAAATCAAAATTTGGCAAACTGTTGGCATAAAATAACTATTACGATAGAAACAGTTGTCTTAGAAATGCCATGCCAGCTTGTGTTGACTTTTTCCATGTCTTGGCAAAAATATCCAATATAGAAGAGAATTATGTGTACAAGTTGAACTGAATAAAACACTTCAGTATGTGCTGATGTACTAGTTCAGGCTAAAAATATAAACAAAAATACAGAATTATTTTGCTCTGCTTCAAGCTTTAACTCAGCTATAGCTGCTTTTCGCAGACCTCAGTCAGTCAAGTCTACTTTTCTGCAAAAGTAAAAGTAGACTTTCTTGTAAAATGTCTCTCAACATTCGACATTTTTTGAGGCTGAAGTCAGATTCTCTTTCACAAGCTTCTTTTTTGAATTGTCCCATTCCACCTTAACCACGCCTAGCTTGTAGCTACTAAAATGGCAATGATAAAGATTTAAGACAAACAACAATAATAACGAATGGACTAATTTATATATATTTATATATATATATATATATATATATATATATATATATATATATATATATATATATATATATTTACATAAATACATATACATATATTTAATCTGTAACAAGACTGTAATAAAACTGTCAAATACTAAGTCTCAAAATCAGCTTCTCATTCTAATTTTCCTGTTCCAGTTTAAATGGCACAGCACATTCATGGCACATTGGTGCGCAGCTTTGCTGGTCACTACAGCAATGCAGACAAAAATCTCACCTAGCTAGTAGGTAGCATAAAGTCAAAGAGAAATATCTACCACAAACATTGACATTTTGGAGACAAATAGACTTATTAGCATTTGTAATCACTTCATCTGATTTTATGATACGTTTCATCTGCAAGAAGAAACTGTCAAACACTAAAAAGTTGACCTGTTCCACCTTAAATGGTGCAGCAGTTACATTCTGGCGCCTCAGGCGGAATTTCAGGTGGAAAGGGAACAAGAAGCTGGTGAATGAGAAGCGGCTTCAGCCTCATATAAAGTGAAACCTTTCACAAGAAACGGTTCTACTTTTGCGGAAAAGTTTCCTGCTGGAGAAACCCATCAAACACATGTGATGTGGCAAACACATCACTGTCTACTTGTCATTGTCATAACATTGTCTACTTTCTTACAACATTGGTACAATAGTAAAAACTAGTGCTGTTTACATCATCTGTACGAGGTTGTCATATGATGTTGTGACTACTTATTTGCAATGTAACAAAATTCCATGGTGTTCCATGCAGAATGGAACTTATGAGGATTCTAGGACATTCTAATAACGCACTGACAATGTTGCCACTACATCATCACAACATTGTCAGATAATGTTGTCACAACATTCTGATGAATTACATTTAAACATTATGATATTGTTGTGGGCACCAAAACAATAGGTTTTCCCAACATGACTGTGTTTGCTGGGGATGCAAGAAAACAAGCAACAGCTGAGCTAAAGCTTAAAGCAGAGCAAAGCAAGTCTGGATGTTTGTTCATATTATTTTGTAGCCTATACTAGTACATTAGCACATTCCGAGACATGGACATACATTGTTGTGGCTCCCAAGGTTGTTTGATTTTTGTTGCAAGGACAAAACTGCTCTTCTTAACATTTGGGTTGCAGACCCCTCCACTAGATAATGAAACCATAATATAAGTAGAAGAAGTTTACATATGAGATTAACAATGAGATTAAGTCAGATTGACAAGAAGGACCAATGTTAAAAGTAATCAGAAAGCTGCTTTCCGTGTTGGAAATTCGGGACGTAGGATTAGTTCCCATCCATTTATCTTCCTGTATTCATCAATACAAAGGCGGTATCTGTAAATCCACTGGCACTGAATAGGGCATGCAGTCTTAGTGTTTATTTCTGAGGAGCTTCTTCATTACTATAAATATGCATGGGCGTCAGAGGGGAGTTTTGCTCTGGCATCTCTAAGATAAATGCGGAGAGGTTCAGAATCTCTCCGGCTGCCACGTTCCCTTTGATCCTCCCTTGCAATTATCTCTGCCTTCGTCTGCGCCACATTCAAACACCTAATCAACAAATCCATTTGACTCGCCATTCAGTTTGCAGTGAAGTGGTGGTCCCTCTCACGCAAATTTAAATCCGGAGCTATTCGGAGGCTCAGGTTTAGGAGAAGCCAGATTCCACTGATGAAGCGCGTTAATTCATCAAAGCCCCACTATTCTTTTTGAATGTGAAAGCTCCATGCTGTACGGGCTCTGGAGAGCAGAAGAGGGTGAAGAAGGATGAGAACACTGAGAAGGTTGAGGGAAGTTCAGCTGTGCATGCCAAAAGACTCACGTTTCATGAGAATGAGGCCGTGTAGTTGTGAGCTTTTATCATGAGATGAAGTAGCTGTGCCTTTCAAAAATAAACTAAATCCATTAGACGAGTTACTGCACAGTGTTTTGCCTCGAACACATGCTTGGAGAACCCTCACATTTCATACTAGCTTTAGGTTTCCTTGATGCTGGCGGCAGGGTCTATATGTATTCATATCAAACCGTTCCTTCTGTTCTCCTCTCCCCATCGGGCAGCCTGATTTGAATGCAGCCCCCGCCGCTTCTGAATCATCAAAGGCAATCTCGCTATGATCTGAGCCTTGCCTCGACAAGCCTGAGCTCCCCGAGGTTTTAAGTGCAATGACTGGAATGCTGAGGTAAATACAGTATTTTATAGGCTGAGAGACGGGGAGAAGAGAGGCGAACATAAGCACAGCTTAGAGTGTATGTCCATGTGTTTGTATTTGTATGCCTTCAGGACAAAAATGTCCTGACTTTGAAGTAACACTCAAGAAAAAACAGAGGTTATCTACATTTTGTTAAGCACTTTTTTTTTTTACAAAAACTACACGTGCCATTTCCTTAAAACTGAGAGGAACGTTTTCCTTTTGGCTAGGGTAGGGTTAGGTTTAATTACTTATACAGTACTGTGACTTACCACCTCCCCTCCCTTGCCCCAGTCAAAGCAGTATTTCAGTCCATGTTACCCAATTTTCAGAAAAAAATTCTGAGGAGATAAGATAGTCCACTTGGAGGAGGAAGGGTGAAGTCCAAGGAAAATCCATGAAAGAGTTTCCAAAACGGGAGTTCAAAAGGTGCTGAGAAAATGGGACTCCTAACAACCATGCGAGATCTGGTAGACCACCATGAGTGTCACCCTCTGATAAACAGTAACCTTCCTCTTTGCAGTATTGACCAGTATTGATTTGCAGTAACTCCACTCTTGCTTTAGATCTGAAAAAATCCACAGGGGTTTCTGTGCATCCCTCTATTATGAGCAGTAAGACAGCTCAGTCCTATGGGTCTGTAAGAATGTGTAGCTGTCAAGAAGCCATTACTGGAAATAGATATAATAGGAGGAAATTTGAAAATCAAACAAATTAGCTGATGTTTTTCTCAGAACAATGGACTGACCACCCTAGAGTCCAAACCTCAACATGACTGAATTGACTGAAGTTGACTGAAGTTCATTACTTGGATCATAAGAAGCAGAATATGCAACCAACATCTAAGAGTGAACGTCCCTGCAGATTTTTTTGAAAAGCTGAAAGCAGGTCTCAGAAGCTGTAATAGGATAAAAAGTGGCCAAACACACAAAACAATTATAATGATATTATATTTAGTTGCTGAGGCTTCTGTGCAATGTTATGTAAGCCTGCTTCCTGCTGTCTGCAAATACTCTAAGTATCAGAAAAATGAAGTGGTATCACGCCATCTTTATATAGCTAAGAACATTGTCACCTTCTTCTATAAAGTTCCTGGTATGGAGATATGATGTGTTGTCATGACAACACTGATGTGTAACAATTATGTTATAATGCTAGCACTGTATTAAAACAATGTGTGTGTATCAGTGGAAAACACTGTGTGTAACTTATAATTTTGGCCTGTAAGAGCAAAGGTTTTTCAGAATGTGTATGGAGACACAGGCCAGCCTGTTTTCTGACTGTGTCCTCACACATTTCCTCACGTGGAATCCAACATCTAGTGATGAACACACACACACACACACACACACACACACACACACACACACACACACACACACACACACACACAAACCCTTGCTTCTAAAGGGTGTCCCAGTGTATGCATGCCACTAGAGACCAGCACGTCGATAACAAATTAACATTAATGACGCTTCTCTGTGATAGATGGACACTTGTCTCAGCTCACAGACGATTTTTTCCCTTCCAATCTCCTGTCAGCTTCCTTTTACACTATGATTCATGTATTTTTAAAGCTCGCAGGGGGAGAAAATGTCACCCAAATTTAACAGCACTCTCATGTGCCCTAAGGAAAGAGGGAGCGAGAGCAGAACAAGCCTGGATAAAGAAACTAAATCTTTTTGGCTTCTCCTGGAGCTGTCCACGCTTGTGCCTGGGAAGCAAGTGGCATGATGGTGGATTAGTTAATATCATCTGAGTAACATGACTTAACATAAGTAAACTCAGCAAGAATATTACTGCAATGCATTTGTTTACTTGTTAGGCTCGCAAAAAATGGCAATTCAAGTAGATGCTTGTTTTAATATTATTTATTGTTTGAAGATATTTCATATTTCATTCGGAAGTGGGCCCACTACGAACCATTTTTCCCTTAGTACCAGCTCAAGGACCATCAAGGAGGCCCAGCTGTGGTCCGCAGTCTACGGGTTGAGAAATCCTCTTTTAATGTGTCCACAGCTGCCTGAGTTCGGAGCCCCGGTTTAGAAACAAAGAAGACAATATGGGTACCATATGATAGCATGCTCCTTTTAGTGACTTGGCTGTGTAGTGTCTCTGTGGATGTCTTTTATGCTTTGTAAAAGAACATCCTCCGCTGTATTTCTGATAAATGTAATTACTTTACACAAGCATGAAGAGAAGTAGTGTTCATTCTGCTTTTTAATGGTGATGCTTCAGTTTTATTTTTGGCAGTAACCTGTTCTCAGCTGGGGAATACAGAACAATGCCTTAATGAAATTTATATATCTCTCTACCTGTTGTGCGCAATGGAAGAATCTAAATAGTTATATCTGGATTATTCTTCCACTCGCAATGGAAACTCTGCAGTCATAACCTGGCTCGATTCCGGGAATGACCTTCTTGGCTTAGCTCGGAGCTCAAAACACAGAATCAGACTCCATTCCTTACAAGAAATGAGTCTAATAGCCGAAGCTAACATGGTCATTTGCCACCCTCCAACTGTACATGCCCAAACCTGATACAGATGTTACTGCATTCTTTTGAAAGATTCAATAATAATGCAATGTGCATATGTTTTATCATGGTCAGAGTGGAGTTTTGATATGAAAACATTTGGTTTTATATATGCACCCTTCAGAAAAAGTCATGGCAAAAGGGGAAAAGACATTTAATCTTAGGGATACAGGACCAACACATTAAAAGCAGGGTTCTTTGGTAAAGATGGCGATTCTGTATTGAACCATAAACACTCAAAGAACATTGTGAATGCATCAGTGGTTCAAGGCATGGCCACCTGGTTCGTCTCTATGATGGTATATGGTTCTTTAAACAGCTCTTTTAAAATGGTTCTAATATAGCACTGAAACTATTATTATAGGTCAAAGATCCCTTTATAAGTACTATGTATTATATGTTTTACAAATCAAATATAAGCATTACATTTATGAGAGTGAGCAATTGTAGTGAATGTCAACAAGAAGTCTATAGTATTTAACCACCTCATAAGCATATAAGAGGTGTCTGGGAACATAATGAGATGAGTCAGCAAGCAGAAGGTTCTGAATTCAAATCCCAGGACTGACTGGGCATCCTTGGTTGTGCCAAATGGGCTACACACTTAATCCAGCACTGCCCCAGGCAACGCTGTACTGCTCCCAGAATGAGCATAGTAGGCAACTACAACAATGCTGCTGCCTGCCCACAACCTTCAACACCTTTTAAACTTCTTTTTTTCATAGACCTGCTCTGTCCTGATTGATGGATCATTAACAATAGTTCGCAATATCCATCCATCCATTTTCTAAGCTGCTTCTCCGTCAGGGTCGCAGGGGGGATGCTGGAGCCTATCCCAGCAGTCTTCGGGCAGAAGGCAGGATACACCCTGGACAGGTCGCCAGTCCATCGCAGGGCAGACAGACAGACACAGACAGTCACTCACACACTCACACCCAGGGGTAATTTAGCATGTCCAATTGGCCTGACTGCATGTCTTTGGACTGTGGGAGGAAACCGGAGAACCCGGAGAAAACCCACGCAGCCATGGGGAGAACATGCAAACTCCACACAGAGAGGATCCCTGGCCACCCGGCCAGGGAATCGAACCCAGGCCCTCTTCGCTGTGAGGCGACAGCGCTACCCACCATGCCACCGTGCCGCCCTAGTTCGCAATATGAGTCTCATAATATCTAAACATTGTCTTATTTAGTAGCATCCTGTAATCATTCTTTGACCACTGATGCAAGTACAAGAAACAAGTCAGACGGCCCAAGCAAACACAATCATTTGCCACTTTCCAGCCACCACCCATTCCCAAAGTTGGGAATTTACCGGACACTGCATGATCTTCTGCCATATCCGGTTGTACTATACTGTATGTGTCTGCCCGAGAAGGATAGGTTCCTCTTTGAGTCTTGTCTCCTCTTGCACTCAAATAGCTGTGTCCTCACAGGTCCATGTTGCGTCTCTGCGACAGTGTTCTCTGTTCATCAAAGCTGCCTCATGGTAAAAAACTGTCTGTAAAATGAACGAATGAATGTTCAAGTTGTGCTATTAATTTATTTCACGTACGACAGATTGATGCCATTAAACTTGCAGTGGGGTGTGTAAATTTAAGTGTAATATTTTAACAAAAAAATAATCAAATCAGTATCACCACAGAAGAAAAAGTAGAGTATTACTCATATTAATAATATTTACACACATAGAAATCTGCATAATAGAATGCTATGTAAATTACATCAACATGCAGATTATTAATGTATATTGATAATTGCAGGTCTGGTTGTTTGTCAGCTGTTTAGTTGAAAATTGAAGTTGAAAGTATAAACAGGCAAATGCTTGATAATCAGGCATGCATGTGTAATAGATTTAGGGGTCCTAGAACAGTCAGTTAATTTAGCCAGTATTGTACTTAAGCTTATATTAGCTTGAAGGCTTGTAATATAATTTGATATTATACAACAGTTAGTTCCAGCCACGCAAGCTGATTGGTTGAGAGGCGTTCTAACTGTGCTGATATTTCACCATAACATCACAGGTTTTTCACAAACACTATATCACTCTGCTGAATTTGGTCTGAATGTAGGCTCAGGGGGAAATGAATTATTTAAAATGTACACATAAATAGATGTGCTAGATAGCAGATAAATTAGTTATGTAGTTAGGCCTTCAGAGAATTTAAAAATACCTCATATTAACACCTGCAATTCCATTCAGTCAAACGGACCAAAGTTGGCATACATGGACTTTAGAACTGCAAATGTCAACTTGCTTGCTTGCTTGTTTTGTCAGCCTATGTGTTCACCTGTGTAGAGGCTGTGGTTGTGGTTGTACATGTGTGTGTGGTTTGCATGCGACTTTGGGGAATTAGTTCATGAAATTTAGCTTGCATCAACCAAATCAAGCTTTAACAACAACCAAAACCAAAAGCCTTTAAAAATGCCTGACTTAAGCCAAAGAAAGCAAGCTGAACTGAGACTAAGAAATCTCCACTGCACACTGCCTCCATATTACACTGCAGTGACAGCATTCTGACTTTGTGTCTGTTTTTGCTGCTGTCACTATCCAGCTGGTGGATAGTGCATACTGTTGGAATAAAGTGTCAAAAGAGAATGGCCCAAGTCCTCAGTGCCTCTTCCCCTCCCCCACACCAAACAAAAGTCTTGGCAGCCTCGGGGAGCTCACAGCGGTAATACATCATCTATATTTTAAAACTGCGGGTGGAGAGGAGGCGGGGGAATCTCTATCTTAAAGACACAGCCTGCTCGCTGACCCAAATTCCTCTCATAGCTACAAGAAGAGGCGAGTAAAGAAATGTAGAATTAAAGTGTCAAGAGAAACCACCCTGGCAGAAACATAGATCATCTGAAGACTGACACTGTGTCATCTTCCTTTGCCTCTTTCACTTTTACCTACGTATAAGGATGTTGTCACTGTCATCTTAAAAACTCAGATTTTTTGTATCATCTGATGGCACCAGCTGCCCATTTCAAGATGAATGAAGCAATACAAATGGTCTAAATGACTTCAAGTTTCAAGAATTAATCTTATGAATGCACAAGTTAATTCAAATTTAACACAAATACACTATATTGCCAAAAGTATTTGCTCGTCTGTCTTCACACACATCTGAATTGAGTGACATCCCATTCTTAATCCATAGGGTTTAATATGATGTCGGCCCACCCTTTGCAGCTGTAACAGCTTCAGCTCTTCTGGGAAGGCCTTCCACAAGGTTTAGGAGTGTGTTTATGGGAATTTTAGACCATTCCTCCAGAAGCGCATTTGTGAGGTCAGACACAGATGTTGGACGAGAAGGCCTGGCTCACAGTCTCCACAATAATTCATCCCAAAGGTGTTCTGTCAGGATGAGGTCAGGACTCTGCAGGCTAGTCAAGTTCTTCCACACCAAACTCGGTCATCCATGTCTTTGACCTTGATCATGACCTTGCTTTGTGCACTGGTGCGTTGTCATGTTGGAACAGGAAGGGACCATCCCTAAACTGTTCCCACAAAGTTGGGAGTATGAAATTGTCCAAAATCTCTTGGTCTGCTGAAGAATTAAGAGTTCATTTCATCTGAACTAAGGGGCTGAGCCCAACTCCTGAAAAACAACCCCTCACCATAATCCCCCATCCACCAAACTTTACACTTGGCACAATGCAATCAGACAATTGCCGTTCTCCTGGCAACCACCAAACCCAGCCTCATCCATCGGATTGGCAGAGGGAGAAGCATGATTGGTCACTCCAGAGAACTTGTCTCCATTGCTCTAGAGTCCAGTGGTGGCGCTTTACACCACTGCATTCAATGCTTTGCATTGCGCTTGTTGATGTAAGGCTTGGATGCAGCCGCTCGTCAATGGAAACCCATTCCATGAAGCTCTCTACGCTGTTCTTCAGCTAATCTGAAGGTCACATGAAGTTTGGAGGTCTGTAGTGATCGACTGCAGAAAGTTGGCGACCGCTGCACACTATGCGTCTCAGCATCTGCTGACCCTACCCTGTCATTTTACATGGCCAACCACTTCGTGGCTGAGTTGCTGCTGTTCCCAATCACTTCCACTTTGTTATAATACCACTGACAGTTGACTGCGGAATATTTAGTAGTGAGGAAATTTCACGACTGGATCCGCTCAGGTGGCATCCGATCATGCTGGAATTCACTGAGCTCCTGAGAGCGACCCATTCTTTCACAAATGTTTGTAGAAGCAGTCTGCAGGCCTAGGTGCTTGGTTTTATACACCTGTAGCCATGGAAGTGATTGGAACACCTGAATTCAAGGATTTGCATATGTGAGTGAATACTTGTGGCAATATAGTGTAGCACTACAATTTACACTGGGCTAAGCAGCTTTAAGAATTCATGCAGTACACAATACTGAAATATTTAAGTTCAAAAGTTAAAACTTATGTATTTTAATTAAATTTAAAATTTCCATTAAATTTAAATACACAAATGCAATGTAAAAAAATGTATTATAATTTGTTACTCCATCTTGTTTAATAAACCTGAATGAATTAAATAACAATCAAATTAGAAGTGCTTGTAGGATTTATGCGATTCTTTTATATAACATTTCTGGGTTTCTAAAAGAGTCATTAGTATCTTCTGTATTCACAGCAAAGTTACTCAGACTGTGTAAATGTATTAAATGACAATACATGTTAAATTAGTAGAAACATCTATTGTAGTGCAAACTGTATTAAACAGTATTTGCTGAGTCACATTACAGGACAGATGTAATCTTTAAAGTCTAATGTGAAAGAAATAAACAGAACTTTATAGATTTCAGCTGAGATCAAATTCCCTGGTTTAGAGTTTCTATTCACTCATAACTGAACTACTAATTAAAGCAAATGTTTATGTTCACAACACTCTTGATGTGCAGTTCTCATGCTAACCATCATCAAAGTTACAGTAGCTTGCTGCTTGCTAATCAGATTTAGTGTAAAAATGTAATAGGTCTTATATAATTCAATTAAACCAGTTTGGGATTTATCAAAATTGAGTTGCGTCTAATAAATATAAATAAGTATATTTTTATGTTTTTTTAAAAATATGTTTTATGTAAAATATTTACTTAATGTTTATGATGGCCATAAATAATTTTTTGAGAATACATGCATACTGATACTGTACATTTACACATGCACACACATACACATACATGGAAAATTGCAAGCAGTTTTGAGATTTTTCTAGTATTATCTCTATTTATCCAGTCTTGAAAACATCAGCATTACAGCTATGTCATTACTCTTTTGGACTACACTATTTATGCATTATGCTGCTGAAAGGAGAAAGCAAAAGCTTCTGAGGATGAGTTGTTATATTTCAATATGCCAAAAAGCATCTGTTCGAGGCCTAGCTCCAAGCTGGTTTTGAAATCACACTCTGGGTATTGACTCATGACTTCCAATGTATTTTGTCCTACGTACATTATTGCCCCAAATCTCTCTGTCATTTAAATTACGAGGCCATTTAGTAACAACCAAAAAGGAAACTTTCTTCATCTAAGCTAACACTCCCACACATATAAATGAGATCATATATCAAAACACTCTGCGCAAACCAGCATGCTTTATAAAGTGTGGTAATTAATTGGCTTTGTTATATATAATGTTGAAGCAGTGTACAGTTATGGCAGTAACCTTAAGCCGTGTTCACATTAACGTGAAAAGAAAGGATTTGTGCTCATCTGGGGTGTTTAATGGAGCCAATTTTGCAGCATGAAGTGGCAAAAGTTTAAAGTTTCTTGAACTTTGTTGTTGCACTGCATTAACCTTGAAGCGTACATTGATCACTGTAGCCTATTTTAAGACATGTTGTCACTGTAGAACACAAGTTTCATGAAACAAATCAATTAACATCAATTAAGTTACATGATAATAAACTTGATTATGGAAGCTAACTTTTCTTTGACCAGCTGCTTTAACTAGCCAGCTAACGCTAACAGCTGTTCAAATGGCTGCTTCTGCCAGCATTGTGTTCTTTCATAGCCTGCTGTTACCAAGATTTACTAGATTCATTTCTTCTTCTCTTAATGCCCCCAAGCAGAGCTCAGATTGAATGGGATCCATTCATCCTTCCATCCATCTTCTAAGCCACTTATCCTTCTGGGTCACAGAGGGTGCTGGAGCCTATCCCAGCATTCCTTTACGCAAAGGCAGGAAATACCCTGGACAGGTCGCCAGGCAATTGCAGGGCTTGTTACAGAATGGAAGACAGAAAACCGGCAGTTGCATCAATGTATGCTAAAGGCATGCTAGTTGCCTCAATGTTTCACTATGTGAAAGCCAACCTTAGTTTGCTTGTATAATGAATGGAGCAATTTTGCTATTTTTACCACTTCATGACTTAATAATTCAGTAGCTCCAGTGATCTGTATGCTGGACATAATAAGTGATGTAAAAACATAACGTATCGTACTGAGTTGCATCGCAGCATACTGCATTGTTTTGTGCATCTTAACTAGCATGTTAGCTTGTGGTTAAAGTGTTAGCTTGGAGCTAGCATACTACCTTGTTGCTAAAGTAATGAGACACTATAAAGCACAGCTTTCAAATACTGGTCTTTTATTATGTTGAATGTTTTTACAAACTGAAAATGGGACCATTTACATATTCGCTTCAGACATTTTCACCCAATCTTTATTTTTGCGACATTAGAAATCATATTGAATGAAGACAGCATTGTACTATATTGAGCAGAATTTGAACAAACTCTTTGGAGTTTGTGATGGACTAAAGGTCAAATACATTAACAATTTTCCCCAAGAGAAAAACAGGGGAGTTCTGGAGGAATTATTTGGGCATGACGCATGACCTTAGAGGCCTATTGTTCAAGTACTTATTCCAGAAGAATCAAGGATACGATGGAGAAAACACTGCCTATGCTTGTTTAAATGCAATGCTAATGCTTGTCTGTACACGCATCATTACCCAAGTGCCAGAAATGATACAAGAACTGTGTATATGATCCATTTTTTTAAGCAGTGAGTTTCGTGATGAGTGGAAGATAACACTTGTGAAAACATTTGCTCTCCAAGAAAGTGAAAGAGCACTGAGGGCAGCCAAGCACATGCTTACATTCTGCACATACATTTCCTGCCACTTGTGCCATGCTTGTGTGAACAAGATGGGTGTGTGGTCGATGATATCCTTCTGACACCCTCCAAACCGCTGAGCACGACACATTCTGCCCGACTGGCACGCTAAAGCAAGTTTACGCCGAGCATCCAGCTTCTTTACACATGCTTCACTTTCGCACCCCTGTGTTAGAACCATTCCTAGTTATATAATAAATTTGATTACATAAACCTACCCGCATTCAATTTGTCAGATTGCGGTTTTTAGAGATAAATGTTAGTGTTTTGCTTCATTTCTCAGTGTTATGTGACTTCTCTCTCCTCTCGCTGGCAGTAAAGTACAGACAGGCTGGGGTGACCTTAGTGCAGATGATGGCAGGTGGCCAGAATGCATCTCATGCGCTCCATAAAAGCACTGATTGAAATAGAAGAAGTGGGCAGGCTGCCTGTGCATGGTGGGGGATGGGCAGCAGTGTGCTCATGCGTGTGCTCTGGCAAAAATGTGTGTGTGGAGAGACAGAGAGAGAACGGAAATACGCGTCAAGTTTTTTTTCCTCCCTTACTCTCAGAACAGTCTGGTTTCTCCACGCCTGAAAAATAAGCGACAACTGTGGCTGCACCATCTTACAGCAGAGGAAAGATACACATACCCTCTGAGTAAGATAACACCACGATAACCCAGAAGATAACAGCCCTTCCGTCTTTCACTGTACACTAAATCTGCTTTCTTAAGTCGCGCCTTGTGTTTTCACATCCATATCTAAAATAACCCCCTACACTAGCCACCATTTTGTGCCTGCTGCCTAGTCATTTCCTTTTGGCAATATTACCCTGTTTTCAGTCTTGCTGTGGACGATATGACTCTTCTTTGGCACTCTTGAACGAGAGTATTGTCTTGCTTTAAAAAAGAGACTTATCAGCATATTTCTGTGTGTGTGTGTGTGTGTGTGTGTGCACAGAGAGTACAAAAGACAATCAGGGAGCCAAACACTAAGAGCAGCCCACAGCGGCCGGTGAATCGAATGGAAAAACAGTAATATCTGCCCAGACGGGTGGGTAAGAGAGAACATACGAGCACCGGTTAATCAGAGAAGGGCTGGCAGAGTAAACAAAGGCATTCTGGAATCAAATCAAATGAGGGTGTGTGAGCTTCATATTTAGTTTCATTGTGGAACAGAGCACACAAATGTGCAGAAATCTTAAAGCGACGGGTAAAAATTGAATTCACATCATTTTGTCTTGGCTCTAAATGTGGTCAGTAGGCCGAGACATGTTGGGTGTCTGAGGTTTGCTTCTTTCATTTTGCACTACAGCTACAAATCAAATCAAATCAATCAATCAAATCAGATTTACTGTCACATCACAAGAGTACAGGAGTACAGGTGAGTGAAAAACTTGGGTGCAAGTTCCCACTGAATGCAGCGACAGTATTTACAACATGGAGTAGAATGGTGAGAGAAAATAGTAATAATAATAATAATAAGTAGAAGAAGAAGAAGAAGAGAGAGAGAAAAAAAAATACACAGCTAATGTGGCTAACAAGTAAAGGAAGCTTACAGCTAATTTTGTCTCAAAACAGCTAGTGCTTTTAACAAATATGAAAAGGATTAGTTTCTCTTCTGCTTTATTAAATGTGGTCTCTGAAAACAAATCACAGTAGGTCACAGACATAAGAACGACATATGAAAGCACTCATAATACTTCAGCTCCTGAATGAGGTAATGAAACTCCCCACACTACTTTAACTTTTAATGGAAAACAGCTTGCCTAACATGACTAGTTGTCTAACTTTTCATGTTGTTTATTTGCATCATGTTTGGGGTGTAACGGTCTTAAATTGTCATCCACTGGATCTGGGATTTGGGGATTTGGAGACCTCTCTGGTGGAAATGTGTAATTACATGCAATGTGCTGAAATACATTTTGTTTTGTTGGTTGTGCTTTGGGCCCTCCCTGAGTGAATGAATCTAATAATTGTATGTATGGTGAAAGAGAATTCAAAGAGAACTCAGTCCAAACTTGGTGAACAATATGTCTCCCAAGGATGTAAGTGAATTATCTTCTATTGGCATCATGTCTTCGGTTAGTATAATGTTGCATAAGTATGATCTTGCATTGAAGACCTAAACATTGAGCTAGTCCCTGTTTTTGGGCCGTGATGTTACTACGTATGACATGGTCTAAAAAACTCCTGTTTGAAAAATCAGTTTGACTTTTAAATGACTATATCTAGCTCTACAGGGAGACACGCATGGTTAAATGTGCAATTTAAAAAGCATGCATAAAGCACAACTTTAAGTATTCACGATTCTTTGGTAGTTTCTGACACTGTATTACACACTGTTATCTGGACAAACATTCACAAAAAATTCAAGCTTCAAGATGGCTGCTGCTATTGTTTTTAGCTATGTGATGTCATTGTACCCATATGTAGACAACAGACATGTCATACGGTGTTAGAAATCAGGCAAGTAGATTTATTGGAGGTTACTTAGTGACTCAACTGTAGCTTGAAAGTGGCTTTAAGGCAAGTTTGTGGTAATTAATCATGTAGATTGCACAATGCTAACTGGTGACAATTAGATTCCATTACTTGTTAGCTACATTAGCCCTGCAGTTCCAGTGCAAGACGTGAACACCTTGGCTGTTCGACTACATTATGAGTAAGATAAAAACGGTGTAATGTTATGGCTGAACAATTGCTTTGAAGGCACATTCTTAGCATTGTGTAAACTGCTTGCCGAAATCCTCACACACTTGCCATGAGCTGTTGTGTAATCTCAAATGGACTTGTTCAGGGGTTTTTTGAAACTGTATGACATACTGTTATCTATAAATATATTCACACAAAAATCAGGCTTAAATATGGCTATTGTTATTGTTTTTGGCTGTGCAACATCATTATAGACAATAATATGCGTTAGTTATAGATAACCATATGTAGAATTGCATAAGCAGGTATATTTGATATTTGCATGATGATTTTGCATACCTGTGCATTTCTGTGCATGTTCGCCTTGGTGCCTGATGCATGATGTCATTTTTTTAGTTTTGTTTTCAGTTATTTTTAATCAGTAATTTAATCTTTTATCTAAAAAATTCCTTAAGGTGAATAATGTTTAGATCACAATCCAGCACAGGCAGCGAGCCAAACCCTAGCATGCCACATGGAGGGCAGCGCTTTATTACCACTATGTTATAACAACTAGTGTTAATTCCTGTGGTCCATTCTCTTAAGGAAGAAGACAGCTTGCGAAGTGTTATGCCTACGCTCAGCCATGCTGACTTACATTAAATCCATGGGTTAATGACAGGTTTGTTGTTGGTTGGATGTTGAAAGTTGTCAAGTGCAGTTGATAAATACCCTCATTTGGAATGTACTGCAGCATCATAATTAAACATGAAGCAACACCCATCTTTAAGAGACACACACTGACTGATGGGAAAACTTTGCTGCAGCTTCCTGCAAAGCAGTAAACTATTGTTCACGTCTTCCTGTTCAGTTTAAAGTTCTCTTCTAATAGAATATTTCCCTGTGGTTTGGAATGACCCTTAAAATATCTACGCCATGTGCAGTCCACTTTGCAGGAAACTAAGAAGATTGAAATGCATCTAAAGTTGTAGTTCATAGACAGAGCCTTATTTTAGCTACACCCCCGCATTTTAAACAGGACGTGACAGCGTATCCCTGACCCTCATGACCCCATGGTGAGCAATTAGATCCTATTTTCAAGTAAATGTACCAAAATCTGAAAATCAGTGTGTAACATTATAAATGGTCACTATTCAAACACAGACTGTTTGCAATTGACTAAACATTTAGTGTTTTAATAAAAAATATTATAATATATGTACAACTGTTCAAATCTGTGTTTGCTAGACATGTACTGGCTAGCATGTTAGAGTTCTGCTCAAAATTAGCCAAACTTTTCAACTAAACCAGTCACTACTAAACATTTGGTGAAGTTTTGGTAGTGTTATGATTGTTTTGGTAGTGACAAAATAGAATGTTCAATTTTTTTAATAAAATAAACATAATTAAGGTGTAGGGTCACTCAAAGTAAAATGATTTTAATCTAAAGTCCAAGTCAGTTGAAAGTCCAAAATATGTTTTGGCTCTGACTTTGAACTCATTCGGTAGAATGATTTATATATATATATATATATATATATATATATATGTGTGTGTGTGTGTGTGTGTGTGTGTGTGTGTGTCAGAATTTCAGGATGAACAGACAAATAGAAATCAAAAATGACTTGGAATAAAATCTTATTTCATTAACTTACATTGAAATTCAACAAGATTTTCTTCTTTCTCCTGAGGTTTTATTCCAACAGCAACAATAGACAGATTTGATCAGATATGATCCAAGATTATGTACTGAGACATACAAGCTTTAGACAATATAGTTCATCTGTGTGTGTGTGTGTGTGTGTGTGTGTGTGTGTGTGTTTCTGCGGAGCTTGCAGTGCTGTTTGGGGTTTCTTGTTACACTCAGCCTCAGCAAAACAGCCGAACTCATTACACTGAGTGCTTTGGCTAGGTGGTACATAGTGTTGTCACCCAGCTGGAAATCTTAGTGTTGTGCGAGGAAATTCAAGGTCAAGGATAAGTGTGTGTGTATGTATGTGTGAAAGAAAGAGAGAGAGCGAGACAGAGAGTGTGTATGGGTGACTCATCACACACACAGACACACACACACAGACATGCACACACACACACTTATCTCTGACCTTGGGCGCGCTCGTACAAGGCCGAGCCACACAAATACACACGGGTGGACATCAGGCCTCCTCAGGGACGTCACCTCCCTTCACTTCCTGCCGATGGTTGCCAGGCAGCGAGCTGACAGACTCCATGTAAGAGAGCTGCTGGAGAATCGATTAGCGATGAGCACTCCTTATCAGTCCTTTGCCACTTGATTGTAAAATTAGCCAGTCGCTAAACTTTATGCATGTAACAAATATGCTCAGTAATTCTGCTCTTTTTAATGGAATATGAAGTTGGTCAGTTTTCTCAAGGACTGATCATCTCAATGATATGCTTAGAAAAGGATATTATGTTGGATTGTGGCCTAATGTATCCCAATAACGAGAAATATTGTCATATTGCCCAACCTATGCGGTGTATTAAAAATGTATGGTGTGTAGTGGCAGCACAAAATTTGCCTTAATGCAGTTGCAATATGCAACCATCCATCCATCCATCCATCCATTTTCTAAGCCGCTTCTCCGTCAGGGTCGCGGGGGGGTGCTGGAGCCTATCCCAGCAGTCTTCGGGCGGAATATGCAACCACTATGCGCCTAAATATAACATTTGACTTACTAAGCAGTTTATCCTGCAAATCCCAGAGTTACCACAAAACCTGAGACAAAGAGAAAGTGAAAGTTCAATGATGAAGAGATAGCGGTGTTAACTTATAAAGTTTTTCCTACTAAAGCAGTTACAGACATGTTTATTATGGCTATGAAAATAGTTTTTGTGGGGGCTGCATCACAACATATCTTGTGCCACATCTTCTCAAATATGTGGTCCTAAGAATTTAAAGAGTTTCATTCTGATGATGAGCATTCTTTCAGCAAGTGCTCAAAGGCTTGTGTCTCTGTCAACAACACATCTTTTGAAACCATAACAAAATTCATGATTGGTTTTAAAAGGAGGAGGAAAATCGACACAAAACTGACTTGACCGTGAAATTCTCAAAGTAGGATGTCATCAGCCTCACTTGTAATATTTCTACCCACTTGCATTTTACAATCATTTCCTGGCTCAGGTAAGAGTGTTTTACAAAACCCTGAACCTGCCAGTAAAGGCCTGATACTCTTTTCTGAAATTTGTGATGTATTGTTCAAAAAGATTATTTAGAATTCAACACACTAAATTGTTTAGCTTTGTTGTTGTTGTTTAGCTTTTTCAGCTGTAGTAACCATGGGGACCTGCTAGAATGTCTCACAGTACTTTTACATTATATATTTAAGCACGTTTACAAGCTTTAATGCTTTAACCCAAGGAAATATATATATATATATATATATAGAGGACATCTACTTTTACATAAGTAATATTTTGCCAAGCGTATCCTTTCTATGTCTGAAGTAGATGATTTACATGTGATGATTTGTGTACTTTATAAAACGATAAGATTACAATAATGAAATCATTTGAACATGATAATGATAGTCAAGATGCCTACAGTGCACACTGTTGTGACTGGTTATACATATATGAGCATGTTGCAGCCTCCTCAATATATCAATATATAAAAGCACATTCAGCACATAGAATGCAGCACTCTATTCATATCAATTGAATGAAATAAAGCTTTTAGCATAATACATGCCACGCTGTTTTTGAACTAAAAGATACAATGTGATAAAAAGACTATGCCAGTAACGAACAATTAGCTTTTGTCTGTTTATCTAAAAGGCTGATTGCCTTTCTCTGTGTAAATGTGATCTACTGTGGCTTTCTGTGGTCTCGTTACGGCTTAGATTTGCCAAGCACCACTGGGCATTGATGCCGAATGACAACCCTGTTGTGTGAACCTTGATTAATAACAATGGCTTAGAATTCCAGTGTGTGGTGACCTTACAGTTTATATTGAGATTAAAGCATGATGCTGTATGAATAGCCGTTGTACAGCCATTTAATTAAGATCCTTGCATTTACAGTTATTGTCCACTGTATCAGCACCACCTACCATATAGGTGCACTTTTTTGCAGTTCTACGATTACTGTTTTCTTCAGACTTTGTTAGCCTCCTTCTCCCCTGTTAGGGAGCAGGTATAATTGTGGTGGTGGATTATTCCTAGCACTGCAGTGACATGATGATGTATTGTTGTGTGTTGTGCTGGTCTGAGTGGATCAGACATGGTGCTAATGGAGTTTTTAAACACCTCAGTGTCACTGGTGGACTGAGAATAGCCCACCAACCAAAAATATCCAGCCAACAGTGTCCTGTGACCACTGATAAAGGTTGACGACAGAGAAACAGATGGACTACAACGTGTAATTGTAGAACTGCAGTGTGCATCTATATGGCGAGAGGGGCTGATAAAGAGTGTAGAAACATGGAGATGTATTTAATGAGTCAGTCAGTGTAATTACAGATGTTCTGAACAATGTCAGAAAAGGTGTGGGTGTGCCTATAAATAATGATGAGTTTACACTGGAAAAACGTTGCTCCACGTGGCAGTACAGGACCATGGTTGTCATGAAACTATGAAACATTGTCATGGTGTTGTTGTTACTAGTGAAAATGGATGATTATCAAAGTAGCTTTAGCATTGTTTAAGGTGGAAAACAGTGTTTGCTTTTGACCATCTATTGTCATAATATAAATGCAGCAAAAATGTGTTAAGTGTTTAATGCTCTGATGCTTCGATATTGAGATTAAAGCATGATGCTATGAATAGCATCCTGATTCATGTCATGTGCAATGTCAAAATAGGTTTTGCATGTTCTTAACTGCATTTTAATGCCTAAAATAGATACATCAAACTAAAGTTGACACTGAGATTAAAACATCATATTGTATGAACATAACAGTTTGTATTGCGTGCAGTGTCAAAACAGGTGTGCATGGGCTTATAAATGACTCTTTTAGTTCTTCTATTTCCACTATCTACCAATATATCAGTATCTATATAATCAGCAGTATGCAGGTCTATCAGATACTGTTGAAACTTGTGGTTAATTAAGTGCAGCAGGCTGCCTCTGCGTTTTTAGGAGGATTGCTCATGTGTGCTTCATCGCCAGCCCTCGCTCTTCCATCTGACTCACTTTGCTTCTCATGAATTAATGGAACATAAATATGCACATGGGCAGCCTACGGAAAGCGCGGGCGGACTGTCAATGGCTGAATCAAATTTGCGAAGGCAGTCCAGTGTCCCTTTAAAAACAGTGAGACTGTGTCTGAGGCAAGACCTGGAGCCATATGCAGTAATACTTTTCTGGCAAAGCAGTGTCATTTCAGCTTTGCTTTCCGTCCTTAGTGACTGAGATCAGTGAAAATGGCAATGAGACTGATCCAGGATCAGGGTTCCCACAGGCTGGGGCTTATACAGCAGTGGGGGGAGGGGTGGGGACATAATTGAGCTTACATTCGAATGGCACTAGCAGGATCAGCTTTCAGTTTCCTCAGCTTGTTTCTGGATCCAAAGGCATAAATCTGGATATGGTTAGGGTCTGTGTGTGTTATAGTGAAATTCAAACCGTGCGATGAAATATAAGGCAGCATTGCTCTGATGGCAGTCTAATCTTGAACTTCATATGATTTCCAATGAAGAATGACAAATACTAGAGCTGTTAAGCCCTAGATCTTTAACTTTATTCTCTGGCTTAATATGTCCCAGAGTCAGTAATACTAAAAGTACAGGAAAGGAAGTAAATTCAGTAACTATATGGAAAACAGTGCAAACGACCTGATGTATTCTTATGATATAAGCATAGAGAATGGAAGCCTTTATGGATGTGGTGTACAGCGTTTTATCCTCTGGTACAGGGCTGATAGAAACCCAGCCAAATTCACAAGTGTCATTTCAGTTATTCGCTTGAATTAAATTCAACAGCAAATAAAAAATAGGATTACTTGATTGTCGGTCACTTCTTAGTTATGTTACTTACTAATCTGACACTCAATTCAAGAATTTCACTCTTTTGTTTCCAACTTAACATTGAAATAAGATAATGTACTACAGTGCTATGTTGAACAAAACAGTCATAATGACTACATTGAATAAAAACATGAGACATTTTTTTATTTCAAAGAAATCATTAGAAGGCCCTGAGGGTTCAAAGCTGGATTGTACCAGGTAGGTGAAGTCACTAAACTGGTAACTGGTAAATAGTGTATTCACCCACGCACACATACACAGATATCGGCCGCTACCATAAGACGGCATCTGAACAGACAACTGAAATAAAGGCACATGAAGCACAAATATGTCTTTCCTCATGACTGCTTTAGGAAAGAATTGTAAAGGTTGAAGTTGAAAGAGGACACTCAGGGCTCTCTCTCTCTCTCTCTCTCTCTCCATTTATTTATTCGTCTTTGACAGTGAATCTGTGGAGAACGGCACTGGTGATGCACCCGCATTGTCTAACTGCCTGGATACAGCTTAGCCAATAAAAGCCAGTGCCAACGTTTCCTTAGCAACAGTGTCAGGGCTCACTCCGAATGAAACACCGTCTTCTGATGAAAATCAAAAATGTGAAAAAAAAAACAAAAAAATCCAGGAAACGAAATCATTCGTGTTGTAGCTCAATTACAACAAGTTAGAAAAGACCAGGCCTTTGTTGGTTTGCATCTGGCCTTGGTGCAAGAAGGAGTAACCTGGCGACTATGTGAATCAGGCTGGCTTGTCGATGTAGAAGACATGCAATGTTTTTTCATTCATCATTGACAGTAGATCCTGTTGAAACATGGCTGGTTTAAAATGAAAGATGAAAGTGAGTGGGGGAGGGGCAGCACAGATCTGAGATCAGACAAGGTCATTCCACTGTGAATTAATCACAGAGAGAGAGGGAGAGAGAAAGGGGGGAGAGAAAGAGAGAGGCTGAAAGGATGTGTGGGGGAAGGAAACATCAAGAGACTTTACCCGTGTGTGCATGTCAAAGCATACAGACAGCTTGTGAAAATGATTTCATAAAAAAATAAAAGCAGGTTACTCATATCTGTGATTGCTGCGAAATGCTCTTCCATTCATAAGAAACATGTTGGGGCGATAACCACAGTACTATCACTCTAAAGGCTGCTCAGGCAGTAGCCTACATATGAAGAATACCTTCTCTATATTATGCATTATATAGATATGGCAAACTGCAATTTCAAATATTTATTAAAATACTGAAAGTATGGAGTTCAGGGAGATGCAGTGCTGGTCTACAGGAGTAAAATGGATAGAAACTACATACTTCAAATGAATAAGAAAGCTCATAAGTCTCAACGAAGAGTCTTACTTACCTACTTACAGAAAAAGTCTTGCTATTCGATAAAAAGAGCCGAATGACTTGCTGGTAAAGCTGTAAGCGGTAAAGCTGTGGAGATGTGTAGCCAGAACAAGCTGAAAAAACAGTCTGATGTGTGATTTGAGCCAAACATGACTATTTAGGCAGTTTATGTCAGATTTTATCAGCAATTTCAAATATGTTTTTGATGCATTACTATGGGTTTTATAGGTCCCTCCCCAATTAAAGAAATAAGAACCGAGTTTTGTATCCATGTGCTTCCCAGTCCAGAGACATGGAAACTAAACTGCAAAAACAGCTCATTTACATTCATTGTTTTGCTGTTACGTGATGTCACAAAAACCAAAACATTTGCATACATCCACCTATTCAAGCTACAGCACTTTAGCCCCGCCCACTCATGTTAACTTGACTGTTTACTATTTTCAAATGAGGGACAATACAGGGCAACCCAACACAACAGGTTTCCTGTATGTATATATCTGGAAAATACTGATGTAAAAATAAATTACAGTTGTTTTTGGTATCCACACATGTTGAAAAATGTAATACTAGACAAATGTAAGATATTTACCCTTTGCAGCGTTACAAAAAAGGGCCTGGACTGAATGTGCATATACTTACTATGCTTCAATATAGCATGTGTCCTAAAACGGTAGCCTGGCTTTTATAGGAATAATATTTTAATCCGGCTGCACACAGTCTTCGCCTCTGGCTGGAGCTGTGGCACATCAGTAGTAATACGGCAAGCAGGCATTTGCACTAATGCTCACCAGTGTGACTCCACTTAGCTCTTCTCCTTTCTTTCTGTCTGGGAATTCCCAAAAGGGCCATTGCCTTTGGTGCGCGTGCTAGCGTGAGCACACGTGGCCCATACAATGCGGCCCACTCACACAGGCAAAACATGTCGCAGCGTCTTCAATGTAAGCCGATACTGTGGCAGTCTCTCTCCCTCCCTACCCCCTCCCTCTGTACACTACAGCCTCCCCTCCTCCACCCTCACTATGCGGAGAGCTGTTAGAGGAACTAGCGAGAGGGGGGGAAAGAGAGGGAGAGAGAGAGAGAGCGCCCTTTCACCTACTTTCAGCACAGCCTAAAGCCTGCTCTGACTGGCTTTCCTATTCAGTGCAGTGCTAGCTGCGCCTACTGAGCGCTCTGCTGCTCCATCTGCTAATGCCACTCACTCCATCACACAGACGCGACAAGAAAGCCCGCCCGGCTCAGAGCACACACAAACATGAGCGACAGAGCTGGACTGTGATGGTTCTTCGGGATGAGACAGCAGCGTCCACTCTGCCCGGCTTGCTTTCCTGCAGGGATGTGAGCGCGGCCATGTGCAATGACATGAAGTGAAATGTCATATAGTGAAAGGCAGCAGACAAAATGGCGACCCTAACAAGAGGGAGCACTGTGGCAACTTGCTCAGTAGACATGAACATTTAGTTAAGTGTGCCTGTGTTTAACCCCTTAAGCCCTTAGAGTATATCTAAATAACATACAGATCAGTTTCATATTAAGCTGGTTGCCAGTGACTGGACAAAAAGTCTTAAGACGATCAACTAAATAAGCCGAGTGCAGGCGTCGGCAACCCAAACGTTAAGAAGAGCCATTTCGTCCTTTCAGCAAAAACTAAACCAAACATTTTATGTCCGTTTTATTGAGGTAACGTTTTGACATCCTGGCTGAAAAGATGCCTTAATATTTGCTAGCTAATGCCCTACTATAGACTATAAAACATAAATGAAAACAGACTTCTTGTTCTTCTTTAAGCTAAGCTATAGCTGCTTTTCTCACATCTCTCACAGGAAACCTTTCTCAAAAGTAGAACACTTTCTCGTAAAACGCCTCTCAACTTCGACTTTTTTCGCTCAGCTTCTCATTTGCTAGCGTCTTATACTAATTTTCCTGTTCCACCTTAAGTGGTGCATGAGGTGCCAGAATGCAACAGATACACCATTTAAGGTGGAATGTGAAAAATTGAATAAAAAGCTGGTAAATGAAAAGCTGACTCCAGCTTTGCAACTTTTTAGTATTTGGAATCAGAGTTCTTATACATGCAAATAAGTCAATTCGTCTCCAAATTATTGACACCCATCTTTAATCTTTCTCTTTCCCTTTTGTTAGCTGCTAGCTAGGTGATATTGTAGTTGCTATGGTGACCAGCAGTCTGTATGCCATGGGTTAAAGGGTGAATTTGCAGTTATACATGAACTCCAGCATTTAAGCCAATTCCATGTTAAAACTGTGTTAGAACAAAATCAAGCAAATATTTATTTAAAAGGAGGATTATTATATTTTATCCTAAAAATCTAGTTCTGCTGTGGAGCTGCAACAGGGCAGCAAAAGCACCTCGTGCTGCCGGACCCTGGCCTAGGAACTGATGTAGTGGTTTGTCACTCTTGAAAGCTTACTTCCATTTGTATCCCAATTTATGGCCAAAAACTGTAAAATATTGATAAAATGAATTACATTAATATTATGCCTCTCCTTTAAAGTAAGTGTCATGGAGATTTTTTTGTTCTAACAGTGAGGATATGTTTACATATAACAGCATGGCTGGCCACAAGGAAAACCAGCATATTGCTGTTGTCGGAAGAAAACCTTGTATCTCCAAAACGAGAACTTTACAGCAGAAGAAAAAAACTTACTATACTTTTAATGTAAGTCAATGGAACCAGACATTTTTCCAAGTCATTTTGGGTTGTTTCTTTGGGTCCATTCATCATGAAATTTATGCACAATGTATAGGACTATGAGTATTATCAAATTATGTCAAAAACTGAAAATCTCCAAAAATGGAGATACAAGGTTTTTTTTTCCAACAACAGCGATATGTTGTGTTTTTGATGCTGGTATGCCTTCCAGTAGCAATAGAAGTTCATATGCTAGTCACCATCTTAACCAGCTTATGTTGTGTTTTGGATGCTTGTATGCTGGTGACCGTGCTGGGCAATGCTAAACTAGCACCAGACCAGCATTAGACCAGCATAAAAATAACAGTGATATTAGAGAGAAAACAGCTGATCTTCTGCAGCTGATCATGAGCCATTATATTTGCTAGTGTTTTCTGTCTCTGCCATAAAATTAAACAAAGTAGTAACGAGAAGCTGCTAAACATAAAAGATTTGAATGGATATCTGGTTTATAAATAATTCAGCTGACTAGCTAGATAATTGTACATAAAGGCCAAGTTAATTTGTCATTGCAAATCCAGTCCAAGTCACGGATGTATCCAATACACATACTGTGTTTATCTGTGGTTGCTCTTCTTTAAAATGCATTATTCCAAATGGTGATAAATATTAACATCACATTCTATCTTTGCTAACAGAACAGAAATCTCATACATTTAATAATTATGAATGATCACATTACAGACAAACTTGTTTAGGGAAATTACATTAGGCAAAACGAAATCTGCCACAGTTTCTTTATGCTGTGGTGGCTCAGAATAAAAGCCCCATGTAGGAACTCCTCCCTGTATTATATCAGCTTTGTGAGCGAAAAACTACTTCATATTTCATGTAGGTGAAAAAATAATGATGTGATTAAATATGAAATGAATAATAAGGGTGCCACATTTTAAAATTCCTTAATTTAAATGTCAGCTAACAAGACAAACAGCACGACACATGCTGGCTAATAACAAACATCTGTAAATTGGAAATATATCATGCTTGATGCAGCTGCTAGTAGCATAACTTGTAATATTTGCAAACCTAAAGTAAACTAGTAAACAAGTCCTTCTTCAGTGCTCACAGGACATGCCACAGCATGCAGCTGGCTGGATACTTTTGGTTGGTGGACTATTCTTAGTCCAGCAGTGACGCTGAGAAAAATTCAGGAACACTGCTGTATCTGATCCACTCATACAAGCGCGACATCCATTAATACACAACCACCACATCAGCGTTACTGCAGTGCTGAGAATGACCCACCATCCAAATAGGACCTCTCTGTGGTGGTCCTGTAGAGGTCCTGCAATATGTTGTTAATTACGTTCAGTGGACAGTATATATTATTTCCTATAGGCGATGCACACAGCTCTTTATTAACCATTATTAATCATATTTTTATTAACTTTTCAAAGCAATACTTCTGTGTAATGCCCAAGTCAAATAAAGCAAAAGTGTTTTCCCCAGGGGCCTGAAGTAATGTTGAGCTATTAAGATGACCTAACACAGCCCTGTGGATGATGGTTGATAGGTACTAATTGATTGAACAAAATAATAGGTTGCCATGGTAGTACAGACCGCTATTCAAGAGCGCTCGGCACAGAGCGATTGATGCAGCTGCTGAAGGTCGCTATTACTGTTCCTCTCACTCTTACAGCTTAATACAGCTTTGAGAATCTTTATGCGTTTGTATGCTATCAATACAGTTGTTGGCTGAGTGGTAGTCTTTTTTTGCATCAGTCGTGAGTTATTTTCAATTACTAGGCTTACACGGAGAAGGTAGGACAGCAGCAAGACAGCTCTGGCAATAAAATAGCTGAGAGCCCTCTTGCTCTAAGCACAACTGTATGGCTCTCTGGTGTAGTTGCTGTTGATGTTCGCAGGCAGTGGAGCGGGTCATTATAGAATCACAAGGCGGATGATAGATGGGAACATTGCCACACTGCCTGTTTCTCCACACCCTAACAAGGCTGAAGTGAGTCAGCATTTATATCTCCCGGGGGACCAATTTCATTGTCTAGACCTGCTAGCAGCGAGCAACCTAGACCCGACCACTGAGTAAGACATGCCTGTTATTTGTGTCATATGCATGGTTATAGTCTTCTCAAGGTGCTTCAAAGTGACCCTCTGGAAAAGGGATAGAATGAATGCACACAGTGACTGGGTTACAACTGATATAATTTTCCAATCACCATTTTTTATTGTCAGCTTTTATGCTCTGACAATACATTTTCAAAGCTGAAGTAAATTTCTTTTCTGCAGGTTTTGTCAGGAAAAAAGAAAAAATGGATACACGCTGCTTGCAAGTATTTAAATCCTTCTGCTAAGCTTAAAAAAATCCCTCACAAGGACACAATTGCTTCTCAATTGGACATAATTGGTTTCTACCTGTGAACCATTAAAGTAACTGCCACATTTTCTAGATAAAAATCACTCTATTGAAGGATCATTGGTCAAGCTGTGAACCATAAAGAAAAGTACAAAAATTATGACTAAAGAGCAAATTATACTTCTACTCTGCATCTGCTTATCTGCCAAAATGCGCAGGCATTGTACACACATGTGTACATAGGTGCCTGCCGACATACTTGCACATAAATAGATCCCGAATGTACATAAAACAAAGAGGAAAGTCTAGTGTTTTTCTATCTCACTACAAGAATCAATACTCGCATCACTCAACTAGATGCTAGTCAGCACTGGCATCTGTTAGCTAACGCCCTTGATTTCCTCCGAGCTCGTTCAGCTGTCCAATGACGTTGCGTAAGCAGCGGTTTGAAAGGATGCGGTGGCGCTTCACGGGTCCCGGAGGAAGCCTGTGTTAGCCTTCACTCTCCTAGAACTGGTATTATCATGTGATTGTGGGAGTCCTAACTAGTAGGTGGAATTGGAGACAACTAAATTGGGGGAAAAAAAATCCTTCTCCACATTTTGTTTCGCCTTCCACAAGAGACAAAGACAGTGATTGCCCACTGTGCATGCAGGCGGAGTGCAGTAGAAAATGTTCAGGTGAAAGCAACATTCCATGAATAGTCCTCAATGTGGACGAAGCTGAAGTTGGCTGCCTATTCGCATTTTCTTCATCCACCTTAAATGGTGCAGCAGTTCCATTCCAAACAAAATTCTCTACCAAGGACACGACTGCTTTTTAATTGCACATAATTGCTCAGTTTCTACCTGTGAACCATTAAATAACTGCCATATTTTCTAGATAAAAATTATACTGTTGAAGAATGTGAACCTGAAGGAAAAGTGCAAGATCAAATTATACTTCTGCTCATCTGCCAAAATGTGTAGGCATTGTAATGTGAACTTGTACACTAGGGGTCATGTGTCTAAATCAGAATGTACAGAAATCAAAAAGGAAAATCTTGTGTTTTTTCCTATCTAATATTTTGAAGATGGATTGTATAAAGGTTTGTAACTATTCAGTTCCTCTGAGCTTTGAACTGATCCTCAAACTACTACAGTTAATTATGCACTAGTTGTGGTTTGAGTCAAGTATTGTTTTGATCTTGTCCTGCCCTCAAATTTACCAGGTAGACTGTCAGAATTTGCTTGATGCATACTGTAGCTCCACCGATTTGCATGAAGCATGGTTGAGATTTTGATGTACACATCATGGACACTGTGAGCTGCACTTACCCATGACTCTAAACACAGATATTTTAATATGCAATCAAACAAAGAACATTTGACAGAACATCTTATTAAAACTGAAGGAAGAGTGAACTGAGCACAGGGAAACATACCTGCTAAAGTTTGCTGAAGAAACTGAAGTCTGGCAGTCAGTTCCTACCTTACAATAAGATGATCCCATATACAAGGCCAAAGCATCACTGGACTAGCTCAAAGGTCAAAAAGTGAATGCCCAGTGATCCAGTAGCTCTGACCTTGTCACACTTACCTTAGTGACACATTGTGTGGCACTATTTGAAACCTGCAGTACTCAAGCACCCTTCAGGCTGAATAAACTGCTGCAAATATGCTAAGACGAATGGAAAACTGACTGCTATACTATTATGGAGTTTGAATACTTTGCCTTCCTAACACAGGGCAGCACAAATCAGGGTAGGGATTCAAGGCAGTCAGGCAAAAGTAACATAAGACACATGATGCAACTTCCGAATTTTACCAAATTTTCATTTCAACCCTTTTAGTTGGGTGGTTTGCTTTTCATTTTAAATCAAAAGCAAAGATATTCATTAAGTACTTGAATTGCTGTGGCCTTATGGCTATGCTTTGACTTTCAAATGGATTTTACACTTTATATGTCCAGTAGATTATCACCAACAAACTGCATTAGCAAAAAAGAAAAGAGTAGTGTGTGCTTTCAGAACACACTAATACTTTTTTCCTGGCAGGCTCTTTTTTTTCCGAACACCTGCTTGTTCTCTCTGAAATGTTCAGTGGGTTTCATTCATCTAGGTCTCACAGTGCAATTTCAGTTCTCCTTTTGTTCTTGTCACCTATAAAATAGAAAACAGCAGAGACATTGTAATTTATTCTGAACACATTTTAGCTCATATTTGACATATGAGTTTTCTTTACCCATTTATTCGCATTGTACATGATCATGTGAAGCAAGTGTTTTTTACAACAGATGTTCAAATATTGATAATTTATACTTGTTAGTGTATCGTTAGCATTCTCATTCTTTTATAAACCTTTAGATGTCACACCTATTGCTTGCAATTATAAAAGCATTGAAAAATTTGATATTAATTTCCTCCTACTCTTAGGTCAAGACAAGCAGAGAAATTGTGTCAGAACTGCAAAATCTAACCTTTTAGTTGATACTGCTTTCATGTTGGTAGAAGAGGAGATATTTTATTGTGGTTTGACTTCAATGAAAAGTTATTGCTGTATGATCAGTCATATGTGCATAAAGAGAAACCTTTATTTACATTTATGCCATGGTTCTATCTTTGTTTGATATTGAAACAAACATAAAAAGTGCACCTCAAAACTGTCGGAAATTGGATGAAAATGCATTTCATTACATAACATACTATGTCATTTAAATTGTAATTGTGTAATTGTTTTTGAATAGATAGCAAAAGGAAAGTAATAACTCTCAGCTTCATACCTGGTCCATGTATGTCTAAGGCCATTCTGAGCATTGCTTGGTCAACTGTCATGGCATACCCCACAAGGGTCTCGACAGAGGTTCACTCTCAAAACGTATGCATTGATGAGCCACAAAATTATGATCACCTGCCTACTGTGCTGCTTGTCCTCCATGTGATGCCAAAACAGCACCAAATAGACTTGACCTCTCAACCACAACCTCTAAAGGTTCGGACATGGTCCAGCACATCCCACAGCTGCTCGAATGGATTGAGATCTGTTAAAATCGCAGGCCTGGGCAGCACCTTGAACTCTCCATCATATTTCTAAAATCACTCGGAACAATGTCTGCAGTGTGGCAGAGTAAATTATCCTGCTGAAAGATGCCCCTGCCATTGGGGAATAGCATCGCCATGAAGAGCTGTACCTGGTCCTCAAGGATGTTTAGGTATGTGACACAAGTCAAACTGATGTCTATATCGATGCCCAGACCCAAATGGGTTTCCCAGTGGAACACTGAGCATCAGGATCCTTCCACTGTGGCACACTTGTGCCCAGACAGAGGACCTTCTTCAGTGGCCCTAATGTGCATTTCTGATGCTCAGACCACTGTCAGTAGGTACTCACCGCTGTTGATCAGGAGCACCCCGTAAGTCTAGCCAGTTCAAAGATGTTCTGACCCAGGTGTCTAGCCATAAAGAACTGACCCATGTCAAAGTAACTCAGGTCTTCACATTTGGGCATTTCTTCTGCATCCAACACGTTGACAGCAAGAAGGGATTGTTTGCTTACCATCTATTATTTCCCAGACCTTGACATGCGCAGTTCTTACAATATCATCCAAATTATTAGCTTCGTCTGTAAGAAGTCATAATGTTTTGGCTCAAAGGTGTACATGACACATTATTGCCTCTTCATTCTAATAGAAGTAGCACACACTCCTCTTCTGTCAACATGCTTATTTCTTGAGGATGGCCGAAGATCTTGTTTACAGAGGCTATGACTTGTCCTTTTTCACCCCCTTGAATACTGAGTTTTTAAAATTGCCACAGTAAGATAAGAATCTAAATATATAGAGGGGCCATGCTTTTGCAATGCATTGCCCAGACATTATTCATGTGCATTTGCATTTATGTACTTGTGTTGAATATGTGTTGAAAACTAGTATCCATTTACACTATGAAGACAACCTTATCAATTTAATTTCTTTCATTTATTAATCTCTGCCTGAAATAATTGCTCACCAGGAAAAGAACATGAAAAGTGACTTTGCTTTACAAATAAGCTACATTAAGGGCTTGGACACACCAAGATGACACAGAAGAACTATCGCCAGCAAAGATCAGAGAGAGATGGATTGTGCTTCTTCTTAATCTGTAATCATTATGAATGCATGAAGCAGCAACTGTTGTTAAGATGAATGATGACAAAACAACCAGCAACACGAGAGAAAAAGAGAGCAAACAAACGTAAATGAGTCCGTTTGTGCTCAGCTGGGTTGGCTAATGAATACTGACTGTATGCAGAGGTTATCTGAGGGCACTTTGCCTGTGAAGACAGAGCGGGCCGGCCAGGCAGCATTGTTCATCCAGCCAGGCTTTTCCGTTGGGTGCTTACATAAATAAGTCAGATGGACCAGTAGATACCCTTTCCATTTCTGATGGGCTTGGGGAGTGCAGCCGTGCACAGACTCAGCCCTAAGTGCTTATAAATTAGGTCACAGTCAGAATCCTGTAGAGTAAAAACTAGAGATTGAGTCTCATATGAGCCATCATAGGCAAAAGAGCTGCATAGTTACAGATGTATCTGGGGCATGTTTTGTTTTGGTTACACATTAAAGACCACAGAGGGTAGGAAAACCAAAAGAATGGCTTCTCAACTCTTCAGTGCACTGAGATTGAATGCGGTGGAAACTCATACAACTGCAAATAAAGTTGAGACTGTGCTGAAGTAAATAGAGTTGAGTTGCAAAAGAGAAGGACCCAGGACATATTCAAATGAACACCCCAGCAAGAGTATAATGCTGCCTGCAAGCTTGCTCTTCATCTTAGAACAATGATTCACTGAAAAATCTAATGCATTTTTCCCCTTACTGTATTTATGTACAGGGAGGGCCATTTATATGGATACACCCAAATAAAATGGGAATGGTTGTTGATATTAACTTCCTGTTTGTGGCACATTAGTATCTGGGAGGGGGAAAACTTTTCAAGATGGGTGGTGACCATGGTGGCCATTTTGAAGTCGGCCATTTTGGATCCAACTTTAGTTTTTTCAATGGGAAGAGGGTCATGTGACGACCAATCCACTTTCCAGGAAACTGTTGATCTAGGAATGCTCGGGCCTGACACCCATAATGTGGTGGTGCACCATCTTGCTAGAAAAACTCCGGGAACGTGCCAGCTTCCAAAGTGGATTGGTCATCATGGGCCAGTTGAATGGCCCCCAAGTTCTCCCGATCTGACCCCCTTAGACTTTTATCTTTGGGGTCATCTGAAGGCAATTGTCTATGCTGTGAAGATACGAGATGTGCAGCACCTGAAACTATGGATACTGGAAGCCTGTGCTAGCATTTCTTCTGCGGTGTTGCTATCAGTGTGTGAAGAGTGGGAGAAGAGGGTTGCATTGACAATCCAACACTATGGGCAGCACTTTGAACACATTTTATAAGTGGTCAGAAACTTGTAAATAACTCATGAAAGAATGAAAGTTACCATTGTTTTTCTTGTGAAATTCTCAATAAGTTTGATGCGTCACATGACCCTCTTCCCATTGAAAAAACTAAAGTTGGATCCAAAATGGCCGACTTCAAAATGGCCACCATGGTCACCACCCATCTTGAAAAGTTTTCCCCCTCCCAGATACTAATTTGCCACAAACAGGAAGTTAATATCACCAACCATTCCCATTTTATTTGGATGTATCCATATAAATGGCCCACCCTGTAGATTTTGGATGTAATGACACACATAGAACAGAATTTGTAAACAGCATACAAAAAAGGTAACAGTATTTTCCCTACAATTACAAAAATTATAATAAGACTACAAATACATTGTTAAAAAAAAGGTGACTACAAGCAAGATTCCATTAATACGGCTCTAATCAAGCTAATGGTGGTGTGCATTAACTTTCCCAAATTGAGTTTAATATGTATTATAGCAACTGTGTCTTAAATACAGACATTTGAAGCTTGTAAGACATTCAAGTAGCACATTCTTTACTTTCTAAAAAATCTTAAAGAAATAAGAAATAATAATTTTCTTAAAGAAAACCTGAAGCCTAATTATATTGTACGAGACTGTAGCCTATAACATGAGGCTTTTGAGGCTCAAAAAGAAGGTCTGGCTTGAAAATTAGGTCTGAAATGCACAGTGGTGGACAGTAACTAATTACATTTACTTTATTAGCACCACTGACACTTAAGTACTTATCTGTACTGAAGTTTTTCCATTTTGGGTGACTTTTTACTTTCACTCCACTACATTTCAACATCAAATATTTTACCTTTTACTCCACTACATTTTGTGAAATCTGTCGTTCCTTTTGGTTTCTGTGTGTATAAAAACGTAACATGTAAAAACAAAAGAAATGCAAAGCAAGAACACCAATCAGGGCACAGCGGTCACTTTGTTCTGAGCTTGTTTTGACCTGTTGGTCATACCAACCCAGTGCAGCACACGGTTCAACGTCAGCGCAGCAGCGTAAATATTTGGGAGCACATAATCTACCTAAATGATGGAACCTAACTTTGTGTAAATAGACCACAATATAGAAATATGTACACATATGCAGTCGTGACTGGCATGTCTCTTTTCTTCTGAATTCATACAAACACTTTCATTTTATAGTAAATTAGTTTTGGTTCTTTTTTTGTTTATGAACAGAGACCTACAGATCAATATAGTAAAGGAAACTCATTTTAAATTGAAACTTTGCTTGTTTGTAAAGTGATGTCAGAGCCACTCGGTTCTCCCTGATGGAAACTGTTTACCTTCAGTGTTTTGTGCTTATGATCATTTTAATAGATGTCAGCGTCACTAATTAATGACCTTCTATTAAAATACTGGTTTACCAAGAGAGACACTGGAGTATTTTCACCTAAAACGAGTTCGAGAAGCGAGTCTTGTTATAAAAATGATAACAGAACATCAGAGCCATAATTAATCTTTTAGTACTTTTACTTTCAATTCTTAAGTACATTTGAAGGCAAATACTTTTGTACTTTTACTCAAGTTGAGGTCTAGAGTAAGGACCTCTACTTGTACTGGAGTAATATTTTACCTTGGGTATCTCTACTTTAACTCAAGTGCATGATTTGTGTACTTCGTCCACCTCTGGAAATGCAAAATAATTGATAGTTCAATACTTGATATTTTCTTTTTGAAAACTCTTTTAATGCACTCACAATCAGGAAGGGGTCAGAAGCCCAACCAATTTTACTAAATGTTCTTCCACACATTGCCTTCCGTTACACAATTCCCTCAGAGAAATTTAGCTTGAATAGCTGTTGAATAGTGTTTTTTTTTACAATGTTTCTCATGATAATGCATGAAAAAAAAATCACAAATTGTAAACAAATGCCTTGATCATGAGCTAAAACCCTGTAGCCAATATGGTGCCTTTGTGACCAGCGACAGCCTGTGAGCTCTGACACTGTAACAAGTTCTTGAACCAAAATCTCTGAATCCATCTGATGCTGTAAAGCACTTCTGAAAAGCTTTGCAAGCTAGAGAACAGCATGGAATGATTCATGACTCACCTGGCAACAAATAGATGGCAGTAGTGGTGACAAAAAAGCATTAACACATTTTTATTTATTAAACTTTATTAAGTATAGTCACTGTGAATTGATCAGTTCCACCTACCATATACAGTAGGTGCACGTAGCTCTACACTTACAGACTGTAGTCCCTCTGCTTCTGTGCATCATTGTTAACCCCATTTACTCTGTTCTCCAATGGTCAGGACCCCCACAGGAACACCATAGAATAGGTATTATTTAGACGATGGATCATTCTCAGCACTGCAGTGACACTGATGTGGTGGTGGTGTGTTAGTATGTGTTGTGCTGGTATGAGTCGATGAGACACTCCTACCTTGTAGGTCCACCTTGAGACAATAGCTCATCTGTTGTTGCACAGTTAGCCTTTCATCATTGGTCACAGGATGCTGCCCACAGGATGTGGGTGGCTGGATATTTTTGGTTGGTGGACTATTCTCAGTCCAGTAGTGATACTAAGGTGTTTAAAAAGTCCAGCAGCTCTGCTGTGTCTGATCCACTCATACAAGCACGACACACACTAACACACCACCACCACGTTAGTGTTACTGTAGTGCTTAGAATGATCTATCACCAAAATAGTACCTGCTCTGTGGTGGTTCTGGTCATTGAAGAACAAGGTAAAAGGTATGCAGAGAAACAGATGGGCTACAGTCTATAATTGTAGAACTACAAAGTGCACCTATATAGTAAGTGGAGCTGATATAACGGACAATAAGTGTAGATTCAAGGTGGTGTACTTAATAAAGTGGCCAGTCTGTGTTTATGTGAGCCCATTTTTCAGCAGAACTCTTGAATGTGCTGATGAATGACCCTAGCAGATCATTGTCATTTGCTTGCATTGTAGGCCATCACTTAATCTGATTTGCAGCAGATACAGTATGAAAATAACTGATGTTGGCAAGAATGAAAGTTTTAGTTGAAAATTTTCATCTATGACATAGCATGTACATATAAGACTGCTGTTATTGTACAGTTTACAATGGCTTTTGGAAGAAAAGGGTGGGGGTAAAATCACTTTGTGTTGCTACACTTGGATGTTCAGGTATACCAAAGGTCCTTAATGACTCCCAATTGGAAGTAATTAGATTCATGGTGGGAGTTAATGAAAGCCTGCTTCTAGTTAATCCTTAGGGGATGAAATCAGTTCACTTTATGTCTTCTCTAAAGCTTGCCCTCATATTTCATCCAGGAAAAGCAAATCTGCAGAATGGAAGCAATCCAGCGACTTTTATGCTCAACAGTTGTCAAGATTCAAACCTGAGATGTTATTTAAGCAAAGAAACTCTTTTCAATGGAAAACCTTCCTCCACTTTTTTAATTAAAACATGCATTATAGGCACCAGAGGTTCTAAATCAAACTTTAAGATGGCTACTTTGATGAGAGTAAGAACTATCGTTACGTTTTTCTTTGTCTTCAGTACAGATTTAAATGGATGAATGATGTTGGGCCAAAAAAAGGAAGTGTACTGAATTAGAACTGTGCCTAGGATGAATACTTTATGAGTTCTTCATGTGAAATGAATGGGAGGGTTTAGCTGAGACTCACACACACCCTCTCAGATTCAATCTGCTCACACACATGGGGCATAAGGCTGGTAATATTATTAGTATCTATAATTGGCTCATGTTGGAGACTGAAATGGCAGATGTTTGATGAGATATGCAGGAGAATTAGCAGTAGGATGATTAACCTTTTGAAGTCAAATATCAAAATATGCCTGCACATTTCAAAGAGTAATATTTAAAACAGCCTGCCGTTCGAGCAGCAATCACAAAGGAAACAAATTGTGGCTAAAAACATAGTAAACAACAAGCCTATCAATTGTAGGGTACAGTAACTCGAGAAGAATTGCTTTTTTAAAGATATTTACATTTTGGCCATTATATGGGCCATTAAAATCAGGGCAGTTCTACTGTAAGAGAGAAAGCGTAAGTACTTTCAGGTCATTTTCCTTGAAAACAACTAGAAGTCATAGAGTCATATTATATATCCTTCAGTATGTCCATCTTTCCCTTAAACCATATTACACTACATCCAGTGTGAAATCAATATGCATGCACATTCTCTTTCAGTGTCTTCAATTTGCTGAACATAAAGTACTGTGCAAAAGTCAGAGGCCACACTTGTTTATTGAATTTCCAGTTAAAATGGTCATTATTAATAGGTTGTCCATTTTTAGAAGTGACTATTTGTAAGAAGGTTTGGTATAAGATAATCCACTTGCATAAGGAAGGTGAAAGTAGAAAATGAGAGAAATTGAGTGGTTGACCACCAACACTGTCACCATCAGTTAAACAGTATTTAAACAGTATTAAAGCTTTCATCTTTGAGAGGGAGAGAGGAGACAATCAAGCTCTGCTCTTACTTCAAATCTGAAAAAAAGATCTTGGTGTGTAATGCGATAAAGTTCAATACTGAATTTGCAACATTTCTTCTAGACTGGTATGAAAATAGGGGAGGAGTAAAGTGGGAGGAGAAGAGGAGGGAAGGTTGCTTCATCTCACCTATTGCTTCTAAAACAATGGCCACAGATTATATAACCCAGGAAAAGAAATGTGTAGTGTCTTGTTCATATATTCAAGAACTAAACTAAATATTATGAGAAGTAATAATTTGAAGCAGATATGGTGGGATTTTCTCTGATGTATGATATAGAAAACAGGAAATAAACAAAACCTGGAGCAAAGTTGGAACGGAGTGGTTACACAGCCCTTTGAGTGAGGAGCGTAAATGTCTACTGCTCCACTCACATGCTCTGGTCTTGACGCCCTTACTGTGCAAAGAAAATAAGGGGCAAAAAAAGATAAATCTAACAAAGAAGTTGTTGGTGTTCTCAGAACAATGAACTGTCAACTCCAGAGTCCAGAGCTTAACATCAGTCAATATGTTTGGGACTTCTTGGAGTGTGAGCAGCAGAAATTGAACATTGTCTGTGTGGAAAAAGTCTCCCAAAAAAAGAACAGAAGCTGTAATAAAGGCCTGCTAAGTACAGAAAAAATATGTATTATAATAAGTTGTTGAGGCTTGTCTGTTAAATATGTTGTCTGCTTTTTTCCTGGTGAAGGAGATAGAATAACTTGTATTTAATAGCTGTTTTAACTGGAAATTAAGTAAATGAAGGGTAGTGTCTGACTTTAGTTTAGAAACCAATTCTTTTAGAATGAGAGCAACAGAGAAAGGCAAAGAGATACAGACAGTATACAGCAGCTTTTGTTGTTGATCTCAGTTTTCACAATTAGATTAGTGATAAACAATATCAGTGCCAGCTGGCACTGTGGCAAGCTAATTTTTCCATCAGGCCAGGAAAATATCTGGAGGATGTTCCTGCAGTTTCCAATAAATGATACAGAAATTAATAAACATTCATTGGATGAGATAAGGCAGGTAGTTTAAGGCAGCTGTAAGTGGGGCAGAATGTACATGACTATTAATAGAGTATTAATTTATGAAGCATTACACTGCACATAATGTACCGTTAGCCTATTTGGGTTTACTAAATAAAAGCTGTCATACAGATCTCTGAAGAGCTGTCGTATTATGATTAATGTAATGCAGGCGAACTTCAAATGCAATTTCATTTTCTACAGCGCTTCCTTACATGATCAACTGGGCTTTTTGGAGTAAACTTCCCTGAAAACATTAGCAAGCAAGACTGAAACATTGATAATTAGAGCAGACATCAATAAAAACGTCAATTCCAATTGCTGCAGCGATGTATCATTTCCCACAAATTTCTTTATAAGGCAGTCTGTCTTGCATATTGCATTGCTTTGACAGATTCATATATAACTCCCCTTCATTTTAGGGAGGCACTCCGCAGTAATAAAACCCAGCCTTTTATGTTAACACAAACGCCCCAGTGTGTCATATGAAGGCTCAGGATTTAGGAGAAGCTGGACATAGATCCATGTAGAGCAAACTATGCCCAGAATCCCTTCACACCATGATGAAATAAACAGATTTGTGGTCTGTGATAAAACACTTTATAACTAATCCGTGGCCTTCAAGTTCAGCGCTTGTCTGATCGTGTGCAACTTTGCAGATGTCTCAGAGTGTGAGTAAGCCAAGAACCAATGGATCAGCTCAGATAACAGCTCCAGGATGAACTCACTGAGGCTAAAGCACAACCATCAGGATCCTGTTTATTGTCATCGTGAACTGAAAATCTTTCCAGCAGAGATTGATACGTTATGCCAGTGTATTTTTTAATACTTGATATGAGACGAAATGACATGCAGACATTTAATAGAAGTCCTAGAGAAAAAAAAGTTACTGATCAAGCTGCACTAATGTTTATTATGCTGCTGTCAGAACAAAACCTTGTATCTATAAAACGTTCACTTGACAGCAGAAGGAAAAATCATTCTTAATTTTGAATGGAAGTCAATAGAACCTTATTTTTTTCCATGCATTTTTGGAGCGTTTCTGTTGGTCCATTCATCATGAAATTTTGGCAAGTTGCAAAGGTCAGCTGGCATTTTCAAATTCTGTACAAAGCAACAAAATTTTTGTTTTGTTCTAACAGCATCAATAAGTTTGATTAAGAAATATATATCATAGCCATAGCTTTAAATACACTTATAAATGCAATGAAATGAATCAGTTTGAAAACATTAGATAAACATCTGATATTTTGAACATAAATGATGCTTTTTGACAGCAAGATGCAGTCAAGATGCAGCTGATTATATTTTCCTCTGCTGATGTAATGGCTCTTTAATCACCCAGCGTGTTGTTTTCTAGGCAGATTTTCCCCTTCAGTCCTGAGGGATCTTGACACAGCAGCCCAGACGGGGGGATGGGCAGAACACAGTGGCCAGACAATGACCTCTTTTGTTGTGCTAAATGATTACTGCACCCAAAGGGCCAGACCTCCAGACCTGGTCTTCCTCATGCACCAAGCTCTGACATCACATCTGTCTCATCGATTCTGCAGAGGTAAATACAGTATTCATCATCATACAGCCCATTCTGCACCTCCACAAGGTCACCAAGGGTAAATCACTGAACTGACAGATCTAAATGCATAGCTAATCACACATTGTTGAATAAGAATGCTAGGACATTCACAATATGTCATTCATTAGTTATGGTTGTAATTCACACATGAGGCATTATCCGCTGCACAAAGTACTGGAACCTTTGGCACAAGAAAGCTGGAACTGTTCTTTTTTCCACTGGCCATCAGCCCAGAATCAAAGGTTCCTTTTTTGGTTTTTGTGCAAGCTTAATGTTCGTACCAACAGGACATATGAGACTCGAAGGAGTATTCCTCTGTCTTTAGTAAGACTTGCAGCTGAAGATAATGAGAATTTGGTAAATTCTTTACTTTTCTAGGTGAACATAAAGGCACCAAGAGCTATTATATGACCAGTAAGAGCATAAGCCAGAATGGTATGCTGATATGCTGATTTTTGGGATTTATCACTTTCTAAGACCGAAACCTATTAGCATTTATGCTCGCAGCCACAGAATGTCACAGAATGAGTGTTTTTGTTCATATTTTTATACTTGTCAGAGAAAAACATCAGCTTTGTTTGATTCTACACATTTTGGTATAACTGTAGAGATTTGTGTAAGTATAGAAACATTAATTAAGACCCTTATTAGTCCCACAATGGGGAACCTTCACCTCCATAATCTAACTCATCTATGCAGTGAAACACCACATACACACTAGTGAAGACACGCACTAGGGATCAGTGAGCACACTTGCCTGGAGTGGTGGGCAGCCCTATCTGCAGTGCCTGGGGAGCAGTTGGGGGTTAGGTGTCTTGCTCAACGGCACCTCAGTCACATGCTGTTGGCTCAGGGGACTAAACTGGCAACCTTCCGGTTGCAAGGCTGGTTCTCTAACCTTAAGCCCACGACTACCCCCATAATAGCTAGAAAGATAGCTAATTAGCCAAAATAGACACATTGAAGTGGTTTTGATGGTTAGGTGAGAAATGAACCACAAGTAGAACCATATGTTGTTATGGTTTCTGTTTGGGTCAGATCTTTTTTCAGATTGTGCAATGAAAAAACCATGAAATGGTGCAATACATGGTTATATCTATATATTTAACAGTATTTATTGCTGACTTTCATTTGTCCATCAGTGTATATTCATTTGTTCTTATTCTCCACTACAAACACATTCCATATTGTTTCATTGCTTTATTTTGAAATCTTTTAAAAGACCTTCCAATAAACAAATTATTCTAACCAATAACAATTTACTGTTTAAAAATTCTGAGAACCTCACTTAGTTGTTGTTGCTACATCCATCAAACTGTTCAGCTCTGGCTACCTGACATGTAGCACTAGTTCTAAAAAGTTCAAAACACAGGAAAATTGAAAAGCACAGAGGAGTATATTTAAAACAGTCCTTTGTAAAATGAACTCACTTTAGAATGTGTGCAGTGCAGACATAACTTACATGTTTACGAACTGATACAAACTGAATATTAACAAAATTAAAGCAAAGAGACAGGAGTTCTGGAAACCATCCCTGCTGAAAAAACAGCACAGACCTGGTCTAAGCTGGTCTGCACAGGTTTATGTTGGTCTATTGCTGGTTTACCAGCATACCAGCATCCAAAACACAACATAATCTGGTTTTAGTGGTTATCAGCATATTAGCATCAATTGCTGCTGACCAACATCCCAGCATTCAAAACACAATATATGTGGTTTTGCTTGTAAGCTCTACTGGTATCTGCTGGTTTTTCTAGCAGCATTGTTTAGATTCATCAAAGCAGGGAAATTGTTTAGCCACTTGCCATTCAAGCCACAGGTCTGGTAAGCAGTATATGTAAAAAGAAGGAGGTTTTAGCGATGGAAGCTCCTACTTCAGATGAGCTAACACTAAAGCTAATCAGTGCTGGGGAGGAATTGTCATTGTCATGTTTCAATCATGAATGTGTGCACTGTACAGTCCTGTTTAAACTGACTGAATAAACAAGCTAAGCATCAACAGCTAATTAGTTAGTCAGTTGATTTTTAACTAATACAGTAACCCAGATAAAGTTTATCTTAGTTTGGTCTAACACAGAGTTTAATTCAAAACTTATTCAGCTTCCTCCAGATGATCAGGATAGGCATTATGCATTCCTCAGGATCACCTTTCCACACCGCTTAGCCTAATAATTCTGACTAATTCACTGCCACCTCTGTTCTCATTGAGGTTTGCTGTGAGGTAATGAAGGGGACTTGATTCCAAAGTATTTGATTCTTTGACTTCAACACATCTGGGACTTTGGACAGACTCAATGACTCCAATGTGCTTTTTTCACTGCAATTGGCTTAAAGGAATGCTTTAAAGCAGGCATGTATAAAGCAGATAAGAGTTTAACCAGTGCCAGTTCTGCTCTACAGCCATCACGAGCACAAATTCTGTGCAGGGAATGTATTGAAAATTGAAGGCTTAAGATGGCTACTTCCTTACCAGCTTCTTATTCAGATTTTCTGTTCCACCTTAAATGGTGCTGGTGTCATATTTTGCCATCACTAGCACAACTGCTACATCATCTAACCCTTAAAATCCAAGGTTTATTACATGCAAAAGCTTATAATTCAGTAATTACAAGAATGTCTGAGCTATTCTTAGGTTACAGAAGTCTGTAATGAAACTTTGGGCCTGCCGGTGGGGTTAAGGTTGAATGGCACAGTTGAAGAAGTTGATGAATTCAAAGCCACCTTCAGTCTTGGGAAAAGAGGAATGTGATAATTTATGCTCCGGAATTAAGCTTTGGTCAAATAATTAATAAAAAACGATTGAAAATGGTTCTTTTCAAACAATTGTGACAGTAAGGATTTCTCTGTACATCACTCCGAGTTTCCCTGTTTCATTATGTGAAATAGGCTGTTGGTATGATCTGGTGAAACATTAGTCACCTGTAATCACTAGTTATGCTACCTGATGTTACTTGGTATAATCCTCTAAGTTTCATTATGTTATCTGTAGCCAAGTCCAGGAGTCAACTCCAGAGTCGGAGTCAACTCCAAGAAAACTGGCATCATACATTTTACACTATTGAGTTTTTCCTTCATTTGACGGAGGAAGTAGCATTTAGAAAAGATTGATGTGTCAATCATAATTTTGCAAATGGTCAATTCAGAAAAAAGCTGACACATCAGAAAGATCTAAAAATGAACTTTCATCAAAAGATGGCTGTTGAGCACATTAAGCATATTGGCTACAGCATGCCTTACAAGGGTGTTGTTAACACCTCCTGAATCAGCACTAACTCCTGCCAGGGATATAATCTACAGGGCACAGTAGAAGAGAATAGTGCTGGGGGTGCAGAGAGAGATATTTGTTGCTAACAATATAATGTTAGTAAAAAGTATTTCAATAGCATTTCTTTTTGATTTAATATTATAATGGGAGGGACATTAACAAGCTCTAATATAGTTAAATGTGTGAGTGAGTGAGTGAGTGAGTGAGTGAGTGAGTGAGTGAGTGAGCAGGAGGGAGAGTCATGGAAAAAGATAAATATACTGCAGCTTACATTTTACTGGAACATGTAGGTGGTTTGACATTCAGCTGTTTGAGCAGAACAGTATGCATATAAACTGAGCAAACCATATAATTTAGAAGTAGCTACACAGTCCTAAAAAGAATATCCACATTTATTTCATTTATGGCTTGAGAAAGATAAACAGAGAATCCATATAAACAGCAACTGACAATGTAGGATTCTAGATATGAAAGGAATGATTTGGCAAAAAAATCTAATTTGCATCTTCCGTGTCCTCCAGCCATCACCGATCAGCCAAGACATGTTTTGTATTCACGCTTTGTTGCTTCATTTGAGGCTAAAGACTCTAATATTGCATTATAAAATATTAGATGTCCCCTGTTCTGTAAGTACATCTCCAAAACGTCTCACAACCTGCTCAAACCACATCCAGGTGTTCCTTAAGCTTGCACACAGGGGTGTAAAGAATACTGAAAATTCCTACTAAAGTATAAGTGCTGTTACTGTAGTGATAATTTACTCAAGTACAAGTATTAGCAAATAAAATCACTCAAGTAAGAGTAAATAAGTAGCTGAAAAACTGCTTAAGTACCAAGATACTTAGTTACTTTTTCGTCTTTCCGCTGTCACAACCTGAAAACATGAGCTGACTCGGCTACATCATTAGAAATAATCAGTACGTAAAACCACTAAAGCAAAACATGATAAAATGTGGGGGGAAAAGTTCTGAGAGCTGAGACTGATCACAGTTCACTGCATATGCTAGAGCATATTTACACACCTGTCTGTGAACTGTGTAAGGAACAAGGTTTACATTAAACTGCATGCACTTCATGGTTAGATGATTATATAAGACTTCCTAGTTTATATGTTTCCAGGAAAGTATTTCAGAATCCCTGAAAGGCTGTGCAGAGGCTGTTACTGTTTAATCAAGTCAATTCAAGAGGAAAAAAACTGATTGCTTAATTAATAATGTAATTTTAGTGAGAGTTCTGCTGCCCATCAGCACCCTGGAGCTTATGTTTATAGGTGTGAACCTCTACAGACAGTAAACACATTCACAGCCTTCAAACTGTATGTTTTCACGGATATCTGTTCAGAACATTTACACCATTAAAATCAGCAGAAACTTCAGAAACTTACCCAACTTTGATTTTTACTGTAATACATTTCACTGGTTACAGCTCGGCTCAGATAGCTCAGCTAAAGTTCCCTCAGGCTGGAGTCAAGTTTGTGTTTGGGAACTGATAATAACGCCATTTTCTTTAATTCATGATTAGATGATTGTTTGGACACGGTCTGTTCCTTGTGTGTGCTGGTTCAGTTCTACTCTGTCCTTCTCCACAATTCTGGACATCTCTGTAGTGTTTTTCGTACCAGAGCTGCTGTTTTTTGATGAATCTTTGCGTGAAGCGTGCGTCCTTCGCATTGGTCTCTAAGGAGCCCTGCTGGTGACATCCTGTATAAATAAAAATAATGTGTGGGCACGCCTTATTATCGCATGGGAACGAGATCCTGCCATGTCTTAGTAAGGCAAGGGAATGAGGTGATTAAGTTCTGGCCATGACTTACTTTGCATGGGAACGAGATCAAGGCTTATTAAGTTGTGGCCACACATTAGTATCTCGTTCCCATGCTTTACTTAGTTGTGGCCACAACTTAATCATCTGATTCCCATGCCTTACTAAGTTGTGGCCAGGCATTATCTGTATTTATACAGGATGTCACCAGCGGGGCTCCATAGGTCTCTGAGCTGAAACAGTCATAATTTATTTTTACTCTGTAATGTTATGAAAATGAAACTAGTGAAGTAAAAGTATTTCATTAAAAATGAACTCAAATAAGAGTAAAAGCACTATGATTTAATTCTACTCAAAAAGGCATCATTACAGGGAAACTGTGCTCAGTTACAGCAATGAGTGTAAATGTAATTGATTACTTACACCTCTTTTCGCACAGGTTTGTTGATGTGGTTTAGGACACAGTGGGCCAGATTACTAAAACTCAGGTGTAGCAGCACTATGCCAAGCAGAATGTGCCACACTACACAAGAGCTATATGTAAAGTCACAGGTGTTTATTAGTGGTGTTCATTAGGGAACTGGTGTCTTTTTTTTAGTGCAGTGCTTCTTTCTCCTGTGTGTTAAGCAAGAGACAATCAAAATCTACATGTAAATGAGGTCATACTAATTAGAAACCCACACTATTGTGAAGCTCCAGTTCTTAGCCAAAAGAAGTGAAAACAAAGAAACAAAGACAACCAAAATTTTTAGTAACAAAGCTACAAATTTTAAAATCCTGCAAAGCAAGTCCTTTTTCTCCTCTGCTGTCTTCAAACAGCAGTTAGAAGGTTTACCATGCTGCTCCATCCAAGCAAGTCTGTGAAATACTGCTGAATGAGTGTATATGTGATTTTTTGCATGTGTGACCAAACAAGTTTGGAAATGTTATAGAAATTGTAATTCAATCTACTTCAGCTACTTTTTGTCAGAGTGGCTCAGGTGTTAAATTTTATGTGGTGTTATGAATCAAACTTGCTTCGTGACACGGGCCCCAGGATGCATTCTGTTGTTAGTAGTATTTTAATTATTGTTTTAATTAATTTCTCCAAAATATGGCTATAACTTTTTCATTCCAAGTAATACTGCAAAACAACATAAACTAAATGTGAGAACTTGTCAGCTGAACTGGAAAACTGCATTTTTAAAGTACAAGCACCATTTCACTATGTGAAGCCAGAGACACCCAGAGATGACCTTGGTGTTGAGGGCACTGCATCCCCAAGCAGCTTTGACAGGGGGTGGACAGAAAATCAATACCAAATGCACAAGTGATCAATAAATGTAACATAATGCTAGGAAGTCAAAGGGAGAAGCACTGGGAAAGAGAGAAATGTGGCAAGTGCAGGACTCCCTGTACACACCTATAGACATTCAGTGATAGTACAGCGAGCAGGTAAGATGTAGAATTGCATTAAAGCATATTGACATATAATGCAGTGCAACACTCAGAGCCCACCCTTCATTTCAGTCAAAAGTTCTTCTTTTTTGGAGATATTCCTGAGGAGCTTAGATATTAAATCATCCACTTGCTTAAGGAAGAGGAAAGTTAAAAGAAAAGTAAGTCAAAAGTCAGTTTCCCAACATATGGTTAAAAGATTCTTAAAAGGTTTAGAGGAATGAGATTTTATTGATTGTGGAAGACCTGGTAGACCACCCAAACCCTTACCAGCAGATTAACATAGCTTTCATCTTTGAGAGAGGAGAAATCAAGCTCATCTCTTACTTTAGACATGGAAAAATACACAGGAGTTTCTGTCCATCCTTCCACTGTAAGAAGGCAACTCTACACTATGCACAGAATGAGTAGCTGTTTTTAATCAACACATTCAATGATCTGCGTTTTCCTGAGACTGAAATATGAAGTTGAAGGGCAGCGTCTGACCTCTGTACATTGCTGTATTCTGTCCAGCAAACTTTCATGGCACAAAGCAGTGATACATGATGGAAATGTACATTACAGAAGATGAACACATACCATAGACTCTAATTAATAATTTGTCCTTTTGTCTTCCTGGAAAAACACCTTTTACTCTGGCATTGATGTCACTCGTCTCTGTTCCTGTTTACAGCTCATCTGTTGATGGAAGAAGCACTGACTCTTCACACTTTTACTCTGGATTTACAGCTGCAGGCAACTGGATATTTGTGGTTAAGATTTATTACACTGTTGCAGAGGGTAGAACCAGTCTGGTATCAAAATTGAATTTAAAGGATATTTAAGAGATTTAGAAGTTTCCTAGTGAAAAAACAACAACTTGTAATCTTCCTAAAATCTTCAAGAAAAGATTAGGTTTATATGAATAAACTATGTGTGTGTGTATGTGTGTGTGTGTGTGTGTGTGTGTGTATTAGAGAGAGAGATGTGAATAAGTTTAATAGAATTACAGATCACGTTATCTTTGCAGCCAGTTCTTTTTGATCAGAGGCAATGCTTTGAACCTGCTTAGTTTTCAAAGAAAGACCGCCTCGGTAGGGCCCACCGAATGAATGTCTTTCTCCACTACTTTTCCTGATATTTCCTTGAAGTCAAATGCCCCTACATTGCCGTGTAGTTTGTAATGAAGGAGAACTGGTTAGTTTATATTTCTTTCTCACGTTGGTGTCAGAGATTGTGAATTAGTAGTTGCACTGTAATGATATTATGATGGTATGCCAACATAAAAAACACCTACACAGCTTATGACACATGCAAAACTTGCTGTTCTGCACATTGTAATGAACAATCACAGTTTATTTACTTGATTTAACATTTTGGGGGAAAAAACACATTTTATTTATTTGCCAAAAAGAAAATGTCTGCCAAGGAAACTCTAGTTTTCCACTTTGCTCTTTACATTCAAATTTATAGCATTTAGCAGATGCTCTTATCCAGAGTGACTTACAAGAAGTGCTTTGTCTATCTAGAGAAAGTATCTTTGCTAGTTACCAGTAGGTTTGAGAGAACGACCTGAGCTCAAATACTGCTAGAAACAAGAAGTGACTATTGATACCCAGAGAAAAGGAAAAGAGTTGAACACAGAACTCACTACAATGCAATACAATACAATTCAAATACAATATAATACAATACAGTAAACTACAATACATAGTGGAATACAATCAAATATAATATAAGTGCAGCACAATATATTGCATTCACCACTTAATTCAATGCTCATTTAAGTGCTGTGTAAAGAGATGTGTCTTCAGTCTGTGTTTGAAGACAGCAAGAGACTCTCGATTTTTGGCTTTGTAGGCAAGCATTAGGGCTTTAAATCTGATGCGTGCAGGTACAGGAAGCCAGTGAATGGAGCGCAGCAGTGGGGTGACGTGGCTGAACTTGGACAGTTTGAAGATGAGCCGTGCTGCCGCATTCTGGATGAGTTGCAGAGGCTTGATGCCCTGCATGGGAAGACCAGCCAAGAGCGAGTTGCAGTAGTCAAGCCTTGAGATGACAAGAGACTGCACTAGCACCTGGGTGGCTTCTCAGGTGAGGAAGGGTTAGATCCTACAGATGTTGTACAGGCGGTATCTGCATGACCGAGATAAGTTCACGATGTGAGTCAAGAACCATAAACTTGCCATCCAGAGTCACACCAAGACTTCTTGTCTCTACAGACGGAACAATCAGAGAGTTCTCGAATGAGATGGCAAGATCATGATGAGGACCAGTAGTTGCAGGGAAGAATATCAGCTCAGTCTTGCTAGGATTGAGCTTCAGGTGGTGAGGTGCCATCCATGAAGAGATGTCAGACAGACACTGAGATGCACCGAGATGCGACTGGAAACCTGTGTGTCAGAGGGTGAGAAAGGAAGCATTAGTTGAGTGTCATCAGCATAACAGTGATGAGACAAGCCATGATAAGATATTACATCACCAAGAGAGCTAGTGTAAATAGAAAAGAGAAGAGGACCCAGCACCGAGCCTTGTGGGACACCAGTGGAGAGCCTGCATGGAGTGGATGTGAACCCTCTCCCTGTTACCTGATAAGAGCGATCCTCCACATAGGACTTGAACCACTTCCACGCATAGCCAGGGTTGGTGAGGATGTCCAGAAAGATCGTATGGTTGACTCTGTCAAAAGCTGCTGAGAGATCAAGAAGGATCAGGACTGATTGGAGCTGATTGGAGCTTCTCGGTCACTGCTTTGAGGGCAGTTTCTGTTGAGTGCGCTGGTTTGAAGCCAGACTGATTGGGGTCCTGGAGCTGGTTCTGTGTGAGAAAGAGAGACAGTTGATTATAGACTGCATGTTCAAGAATTTTTGAAAGGAAAAAAAGTGATATGGGTCTGTTACCGGTTGTTACCGGCTGTTGCTTTTGTTTGTTTGCTGCTTGTTGATCTGTTCATTTGTTTCCTGCGAGCACTGTCCAGTATAGTCTGCCGAAGGTGCTGAATGTATTGGTTATAAGCCATTTGAAAGCTGCATTTAAATGAGATTATGGATTCTGTCATAGCAACATATGGCACATCAAAAGCTGAGCTTCAGCCTTGACTACTACAGATGATTTGAAGGGGCAACATAAGAAAATTCATCAACAGCAAAGCTGGCACAATGTCATTTTTCCTTTTCTGATATCAATCTGATATATTTTTTTAATTACTAAGCTTTTAAATTAGCTATTTTTAATTAAAGCATTTCATTTAAACATTTAGAAGTCAGCTAACAACTCAGACACATTATGCAGCATCAAGAAAGAAATACACAGCTAACAACATCACATCACACAGTGCATCTTTTTCAGGCTACATTTGTTACAGGATTGGCCAGATACTGATATCCATGTCCCAACTCCAGTTAATGACTGTAATAATGCATTGCTTTATTGTGTTAACATTGACAGTTGTAAAGATTTCTCTTTGAAACACATTGAAAAAATGATGTTAAAAGTGCTAAAACTTTATCATCATCATCATCATCATCATCATCGTCGTCGTTGACCTCTTAATCCAGATAGGGTAGCAGTTGGGAGAGCAGAGAATCCCAGGTGACCCTGTCCCCTGCAACTTTCTCCAGCTCATTCCCAGGGGCCTCAAGCCGCTCCCAGGCCAACTTGGATGTGTAATCCCTCCAGCGGGTCCTAGGACGACCCTGGGGCCTTATCCCAGTATGCTGTGCCTGTTACACCCCCACCGGGAGGCATCCAGGAGGCATCCAAATCAGATGCCCAAACCACCTCAGCTGGCTCCTCTCAATGCAGAGGATGGCCGAGCTCCTCACCCTATCAAAAAGGGTGTAGCCCGCCACCCTGTGAAGAAAGCTCATTTCTAACCACAGCTCATGACCATAGGTGAGGGTCGGGATGTAGGCTGACCAGTGAACAGAAAGCTTTGCCTTATGGCTCAGCTCCCTCTTCACCACTACAGTCTGGTACAGTGACTGCATTACTGCTGCCGCCTGTCCCAGCCTGCGGCCAATCTCATGATCCCTCTTCCCATCACTCGTGAACAAGACCCCGAGATACTTAAACTCCTCCACCTGGGGCAAGTCTTTTCCCCTTACCTGGAGTGGGCTTGCAATCCTTTTCCGGGCTAAGCCCATGGATTCAGATTTGGAGGTGCTGATCCGCATACCAACCACTTCACACTCAGCTGCAAACCACTCCAGTAAGTGCTGGAGGCAACCATGTGATTCAGCCAAAAGAACAACATTGTCTGCAAACAGCAGAGATGCCACACTCTGGCCTCCACACATAATGCCCTCCTGACCTTGGCTAAGCCTTGACACCCTGTCCATGAATATCACGAACAGGAGTATAGACAGGGCACAACCCTGCCAGAGCCCAGCGCTAGTACTGAAAGGGTCCGACTTAATGCTGAGTATACAAACACAGTCTCACTCTGGGAGTGCAGAGATCGAATGGCCCGGAGTAGTAGCCCCGGTACCCCATACTCCCGGAGGACCTCCCACAAGATATCTCAGGAAACCCGGTCGTAAGCCTTCTCCAAATCCACAAAACACATTTAGACTGGGTTAGCAAACTCCCATGCCCCATCAACAATCCATGAGAGGGTGAAGAGCTGGTCCATTGTTTCATAGCCGGGACAGAATCTCCATTGTTCCTCCTCAATCTGAGGTTCCACTATTGGTCGGAGTCTCCTTTCCAGCAACTTTCCCAGGGAGGCTGAGCAGTGTGATACACCGATAGTTGGCACACACCCTCTGGTCCCTTTTTTAAAAAATGGGGACCACCACCCCAGTCGGCCAGTCCAAGGGTACTGTTCCTGAGCTCCAGCCATGACAGCCCCACAATATCCAGACCGCTAAGCATCTGTGGATGAATCTCATCCACACCTCATCCACCCCCACCCCCATGCCACTGAAGAGCTTGCCAACTACCTCAGTGACCTCCACCAGGGAAATGAAGCTTGACACGCCAGAGGCCTCCGGCTCTGACTCCTGTGAAGTTGGAGTCATTTGAAGTCTGAGTTTCTCCACCCTTGCCAAATACAGCTTGGACGCAGCCATCCCGACCACTCCTGAGTTGCCAGAACATCAGTTGTCCAGAACCTCCTTGAAGCCGACCGAAAGTCTCTTTCCTTCGCCAAACTCCTCCCATGCCCTGGATTTTGCTTCTGCCACCATTGCAGCTGTCACCTTTTTCGCCTGTCGGTACTTCTCTGCTGAGTCGGGAGTCCTTTGGGCCATCCAGTCCCTAAAGGCCTCTTTCTTCAGCTTGATGGCCTCCCTCACCACTGGTATCCACCAGGGGGTTATTGATTTAGCGCCCCGACAGGCACCCACAAGCTTTTGGCCACAGCTATTGCCTGGCAGCTTCCACAATGGAGGTTTTGAACAGGGTCCATTCAGACTCCACGTCCCCTACCTCCCCCGGGACATGAGAAAAGCTCTCCCGGAGGTGGGAGTTGAAATCATTCTAAACAGGGGCCTCCGACAGTCGTTCCCAGCACACCCTCACTATTCGCTTAGGCCTACCGGGTCTGACCATCTGATCCAACTCACCACTAGATGGTGATCAGTTGACAGCTCAGCACCTCTCTTTACCCGAGTGCCCAGAACATATGGTCCCAAGTCCCAACAAACAAAAAAGTCGATCATTGACCTCTGACCCAAGGAGTTCTGGTACCATGAACACTTATGAACATCCTTGTGTTGAACTTCGTGTTTGTTATGGACAATCCATGCCTGGCACAGATGTCCAATAACAATTCACCGTTCGGGTTTAGATCGGGCAGGCTGTTCTTCCCAATCACGCATCTCCAGGTCTCCCACTCATTGCCAACATGAGCATTGAAGTCCCCCAGTAAGACCTTGGAATCTGTAGGCGGGACCCTTTCCAGAACCCCAGGACCTCCAAGAAGGTTGAATACTCTGACCTGTTGTTTGGTGCATAAGCACACACAAGTGTCAAAGTTTTCCTCTCTGCAGTTTTAATTTGCATTGAGGCAACCCTCCCATCCACCCGGGACTCATGAGTATCTCCACTCCCGCCCAGCACCTCTCACCCTGTGTAACCCCTGAGTAAGAGAGGGACCAACCCCTATCAAGGAGTTTGGTTCCAGAGCTGACACTGTGGGTGGAAGTGAGCCCAACTATATCTAGTTGGTCTAGTTGGTACAAGAGCCAGTTTCTGCTGCAAGGACCTAGGCTGCCAAGGGTCCCCATGCAATCTCCCACTGACTGTGAAGCACTGCACCACTCCCCCATGCTGGACCTTGCGGGTGGTGGGCCCACATGGTCCCCCCACGTTGCCTCTTCGGGCTGACCCTGGCCGGTTTACGTGGACTGCCCAGCCACCAGGCACTCGCCGGGGGACACTACCCCCAGGCCTGGCTCCAGGGGTAGGTCCCGGTGACCCTATCCTGGGCAGGGTACACAATGTTCTGTGCTCGTTTTTCATGGTGGGTTTTTTGGAACGTGTTAGTCTGGGTCTTCACTCCAGACCTGTTCACCCTGGGAGACCCTACCAGAAGTATATTGCTCCCGACGACTTAGCTCTGAAGATCCCTAGACCATGCAAACTTTTCACACTAAAACTTTTCTCGCTGTATTCATAAACAGAAGAGGAGATATGTCACTATGATCTGTATGAAAAGCTATTATGTGCGCTATCTTGTGTGGCAGAAACAAAAAGTTTCCTTTCCAGTTTTGACATGTGTTTGTTATTGTATAAAATTGAAAGAAATTGGAAAAAGGTGCATGCGGGACCCTGTTAATGTAGAAGGTAAATCAAATGTGAATGTAATTCATTGCGTAACTTTTTTGAATACCTTTGAATAGTACAGCAACATAAAAAGTAATAACTCTCAGCTTTATGTAACGTGTGAACAGAATCGCAGATGCTCGCAGGTAAAAGGGGAAGAGATTTATTACCTGAGGTAATCAGGAGAATCCCCAGAGGGAGAAAACATATATCCAAGTCCAAGTTCAATCCAAAGTTGTGACACAAATCAGTCCAGGCAGGCAGAGGTACACAAGGGCAAAACAATACACAAAACTGGGTCAGGAATAGCGAGAAGTCGATACACAGGATACACTATACACTATAGATATACCGCTCAGTAATTGCATGGGAACAATACCTCGCAAAGAGTCCAAGTAAAGTCCCAGCTTATAAAGAACGAAACAAGTGCACGACATTAGAATTCCGGTGACTGTGATCGCTGACAGGTGTGGGGGAAGATCACATGATCCTCCCGAGCATTCTGGGAAGTGGAGTCCGACTTCCCCGTTGACTGCGTGACACTTTACAGGTATGACTCTGTGTGTGTGTGTGTGTATGTGTGTGTGTGAGTGATGGTAGGAATGCATGTTTTATTTTATGTTTATTTTATTTTATTTAATACATGTAAATGTCTGTCAGATACTGCGCACTGTGAGCTCCAGTAACCAAAACTAAATTCCTTGTATGTGTAAGCATACCTGTCCAGTAAAGCTTGATTCTGATTCTGATTTTAATCAAATGTAGACATCTTATACACTTCTTTATTTTTAGCTGTAATGTTTACCAATTACCATGAACTGTTCTATAAAACTAATGCGTAGGTATATATTATAAAAAAAAGTAACAAAAAAGTAAAAAGTTTGACAGCAGATGCAAAATCTGTTGATATACAGTAAAAGTAAGCTTTCTCAATGATGGTAAAATTTTGTAAAATTACATTAATTTAACTTCCTAGATATACTTTCTATATTTCATCAGTTTTGCTCATTCAGCTGCTTATTCTTGGATGAATTATTTTAGCATCTCAACAGTGACAAACATTAAAATAAATGCAAATGGTCTGTAAAATAAAGACAATAATGTGTTTTTGTAAATTTACATTCTGTAAATGTTTTCTGTAAATTAACCCCTTAAAAGGCCAGGACCCACTGGCAGGCCCAAAGTTTTATTACACACATCTGTAACCTAGTAATAGCTCAGCCAGTTTGCACAGAATTCCTTGAGATTTTAAGGGGTAATGACAGTAGTGTTCAAATACAGTATATGCATACATCATTTACACACTTTAATCCATTTTAATGTAATTCCTTTTAAGCCACCGTTGAGTTCTTAGAGTTTAAAAATGTGGATGTAACTGAATTGTTAAAAAACCTCTGGCCACCACACATGGAACAGCTGAGATCCAAACCTTAAACTTCAAAGCAAGGCTCTATTTACTGCTACTGTACTGCACTCAAGTGAGTGTAACACAAACTTTGGGATATAACTGATGTTCACTGTTTCCAGCTAGCCATCTGCTGCTGTTTTCCTTGGTTCAGTAAATGTCACAGAATTGCCAGGCTATATTAAAATACACTTACTTTATCCATTAAACATCAGTGTGCACACTCTCAAGAAGGACAGAGAGGTAACGTTCTATAGTGGCTATGACAGATATAGTAACTGCAGAGGGTCATTAGAGCCACATTAGATTGAGGGAGCCTCAGAGGACCAAGACTGCCTGTGGAGATGGAGTCAGCATGAATCATGCATTAAGCTCTGAGAGCTAGTGCTGTAGCCAAAATACTCGTAATAAAGGGTCATTAAATGCACTGAAGCCAGAGATGAAGATGGATATCGATTTGGCAGAACATTTTAGAATTTCGTTAATTAGCAGAGGGCATTTGTTATTGACTGTTACTGTGAATGAACGGCAGCACGGTAATGTGGTGAGTAGCGCTGTCGCCTCACTGCGAGGAGGGCCTGGGTTCAAGTCCCCGGCTGGGCGACCAGGGTCCTCTCTGTGTAGAGTTTGCAAGTTCTCCCTGTGTCTGCGTAATCCAAAGGCATGCAGCCAGGTCGTTTGGACATGCTAAATTGCACCTGGGTGTGAATGTCTCTGTCTGTCTGTCCTGCAATGGTCTAGCAACCTATGTAGGGTGCATCCTGCCTTTTGCCCAATGACAGCTGGGATAGGCTCCAGCACCCCCTGTGGCTCAGAAGGAGAAGCAGCTTTGAAGGGGTGTGTGTGTGTGAATGAACACAGAAGCATATACATGGAGTGCTTTGGAACTTTTTGGTAATATTTTTTGATTGTAAATCGAATCATATACAATCGTATGCAACTGATTTGAGTAATCAAATTATATCTTTTGTTGATTTCCTTGGCTGCCCTGCGATGGACTGGCGACCTGTCCAGGGTGTATCCTGCCTTTCGCCCGATGACTGCTGGCTCCAGCACTACCCGTGACCCTGACGGAGAAGCAGCTTAGAAAATGGATGGATGGATGGATGGATGATTTCCTTGGTGAAAATAGTTCTGCCAGAAAGACTCCAGAGACAAATGTGAAGGAAAGAAAATAGTTTAATCTAACAGTATTTAACAATTCCATAGATAACAAATTCTTGTGAGTTAAAGTTGGCAGGGGCCCTGTCATCAGCTCAGGTCTTCAACATGTAGACCCTCACAGATCCTGCCGTACAGGGACGGCAGGGGCCAGAGACTACCCCGACGGAGATGAACTGGTGGTGGCGGGGAGGAAGGAGGGGAACAATGAAACATCAGCATCTGAAAGCAGTAAAGCAGGTGCATGTCAAGTCATTTTAAAGACAGGTGGAAGCTTGTGATTGGTCAGAGTAATGAGTGATGTTAAATTGGAGTCTCCCTGGCAGATCTTGCAGTAAAGCTTTCATTTATACAAATGTATCCTCTACAGGGAACAAAACCTATTTTTAGTGCGCCATTTCTATTTATTTGTTGAGTTTAACAAATTGGAAAAAATAAAACATAAAAACATAAAATGTGCCATAACGTCTGCACCAGCCACATTAATATTGTATGTTAATTCAGCAAATAAAATTGATTGTGTATTCTCTGTACTTTTTTCAGCAACAAAACATTCAATTTTACCAGGGTTGCCAAAACCTTTGCATCCACCTGTATATGTTTTTAAAGTTGATCAAAGCATTTCTTCTGAAATCAAGGGTATTCATTTGGAGCAAAAGACACAGGAAACATGGCAAACAAACCGGTAGTGAGACTCTACAATGTATATGGTGCAGAATAATGGTAAAACCACATATACACCACATATTTTCTGCAGCTTTTGGAATAATTGTAGCTTTCTTGCTCTTGTTCCTATAGCTTCCAGATTCTTGTTACAGTGGAGACTGGGTGCTGCAGCATGGAGAACTGGGCACTGTCCAAGACAGAATGTCAAAACAGCTGAAGGCATTGCTTTAAAAGACGTTTTAAAGCTGTGTTTGAATGAGAAGGTTACAGTCGTTGAGTCAGGGTTGGGATCGCTATTGAAAAATTAGTAGTTAGCTACTTTGAGCTACTTTTCCAGAAAAAAGTAGTGGGTATTCCCACGACCCTGGGGGAGAAGCAGCTTAGAAAATTTTTATATTTATTTAACTTTTTATCTACATTTTAACTACTTTCCAAGTGTGATTGTCAGAATATTTGTGAATCTCCACGGGCTTTAGACATGCTGAACTTTGGTTCATGTGCGGCTGCTGCAGAGCATCAGATTCCATTGGCAATGCTTTCCTATTAAGATTGTACAAGCCTTGTGTGTGCAGTTGAATGCCTGTATTTGCGATGGGTGCACCTTAATTAGCTGAATTATTTGAAGGAGTGTCTGGATACCATTCTATTTAGGGCTGATGTTTCTTTGGAAGTGCCACACCAACCTGCATTGTTAATGCTTTCATGCCTTTGGAAGGGAAAGTATTGTGCACAAGTGTAAATGACCTTGACCTTTTTTTTTACTGGAAATTAGCCAGCAACACTTGGAGGTGTGGTAGTGGGCTGTGTAATTGAATTTTCTTGCAATTTCCTACACTGCAGAAGATTCCCTGTGGTGATCCAGCTTCATTCTCCCCCTCTCAGACAGCCAGTGGGGAAAGCATCTTGACAAGCCTGATTTTAAAAAGCCATGGCTCTCATTACTGCCCATTAGAGGATAATGCCTCCTTGTGTTCACATTTACAACACAGCTGAATTAATTGGTTGGTCTCCTAAATGGTCTTTGAGAATGTATCTAAGTTGCATTCATAATATGTGGGAACAAAGCATGTGTGAGTGTATGTGTGTGTGTCTGTTTGTGTGTGTGTAGGATTAGGAGGGCGGCAGTGGTTAGTTAATGGTGAATATGTGTAGAGACATAATGCTCAGCACACTGTTATTATTTCAGGATCTTCTAGTAATGGTTTTTAAGCATTGTGGGAATGTTCTTTTAAGGCTGCATGATAATAACATGTTATTTTAAAGGCTGGTGAGAATGTTGTTTCAATGTTCTACTGATGTTCTCTGAAAGTTCTTTAAAAAAAATTCTTAGAACTTGGGCTACATAGGAAATGAAATTGAAGAACACTTTGGGAACCACATCTTGCATTGAGGGATCTTATTTTTCCAGATTTACACTACACTACAGGCCTGCAGCCTTTACAATGAAATATCACCTACAGTGACAAACCTTATGACTAAAATTTCCTGACAAGAGAACCTTGTTTCCACAAATGTTTCAATGAGTGTTTTGTAAATGCTCCATTAGACTTTTGGGTGTGTTAAATTGTGTTAAAAGTTAAACTTTTGTTTAAGAAATAAACTGTTCACATGGCTATAGTGGGAATATTTAAAACAACATCAATAACGTCATTATGTAATTGTCTAGAAGTTATTTTTCAGCTAGCAGCTTTAGTTGCTGTCAAAAAAAAACACATGCATCTCCATTATTTTCTATCATTTGTGCACAGCAACTGTCCTTTGCTTTGGGACAAATTGTATGATAAATAGACTAATAGAAATGCTGCAAAATTACTCGGAATAAAATCTATTAACATTTACAACTTGTATACTTTTTTTTTTTCATTCTCAAGACGAAACAAACTAAATGTCTGCATCTGATAACTTTTGATTTAGCTAATAGCCGCTGGTACAGAGAACACAATTCAATGTATAATTCCTGTTTATTTGCTGAGTTTAACACACACACTCACACATCTTCTCTTTCTGGGTCACAGGTGGTGCTGGAGCCTATCCCAGTGGTCATTGTGCAGAAGGCAGGATACACCCCAGACAGTTCACCAGTCCATCGCAGGCAGACTGAAAGACATACACATTTACTCACACCTAGGGGCGATGTACCATGTCTAATTGGCCTGACTGCATGTCTTTTGACTGTGGGAGCAAACCTGAGAACCCATAATAAACCCATAAGGGACACAGGGAGAACATGCAAACTCCACACAGAAAGGACCCTGGTCATCTGGCTGGGGAATCGAACCCAGGCCCTACTTGCTATGAGGTGACAGCACTACCCACCACGCCACCATGCCGCCTGAGTTTAACATATTGGGGGAAAATAAAAATGAGGGAAAAACCTCACCTGCAGACCCCAGTGTGTTAGGATGGGTGAACACACCTCCCCTTCCCTCACACTCAGCACAGGTTGTCCACAAGGCTGTGTCCTCTCACCAATGCTCTACACACTGTACACCTACGACTGCACTCCAAATCACAGCTCTAGTACTTTTATTAAATTTGCAGATGACACCACAATCATAGGCAATATCGTCAACAATGATGAAGGACCGTACAGAAAAGAAGTCAAGCTCCTCACAGAGTGGTGTGCCGCCAACGTCAGCAAAACCAAAGAACTGATTGTTGACTTCAGGAGGGGAAGTGAAGAGCATGCACCACTGAGCATCGAGGGGGCGATGGTGGAAAGGGTGAACAGCTTCATGTTTCTTGGTGTCTACATATCCAAGGATCTCACCTTGTCACTCAACACATCCCACATTGTCAGGAAAAGCCAACAACGCCTTCACTTCCTCAGAAGGTTAAAAAAAGTCAACCTGCCACAACAGCTCAACTTCTACAGAGCCACAGTGGAGATCATCTTGACCAGCTGCATCATCATCTGGTACGGCAGCCCCACTGCTGCTGAACGCAAGGCCCTGCAGAGGATGGTCAAACTGCTCAACACATCACCGCAGCTGTCCTCCCACCCAAAGAGGACATATATGACAAGCGATGTGAGAGGAAAAGCATCAGCATATTTCCCCCTGGGATCAATAAAGGAATCTGAATCTGAATCTGAATCTGAATATCCTCGGACCCCACACATCCCAGCCACCCTATATCCAACCTCTGCTATCCGGAAAGAGGGACCGGAACATCTGAGCCAGAACCACCAGGTTCAAGAACAGTTTCTATCCCTGAGCTGTCAAACTGGTCATAGCGGCAACATCGACCTGAGGTTAACAACAACACCACAGTCTGTTACTGATCAGCCTGACCACCCAGCACACTACACACTGAGCTCCACTAGCTCAGAGGACTGTATGCTGTGCACTTAATCACTGACTAAGCCTTATTTCTAGTATATTTATTTATACTGTAACTGTTTATTTAAGATGTTACCTGAACATTATGCTGCTACTCTCTACCTGCACTGTACACTTTATATACAAATCACTGTTTACATCTCTTTTTGTACCACTAGTAGTTCTGCATTTACTGTGCTGCAATTCACTATGCACATTTCTGTCTATGTATCTGATAGATTTGAATATCTGACTATGCACATACTGCCTATACATCCAATATACCTGTTATAACCTTTGCCTATGCACATGTTTGTCTATGTTTGATACTTGTACTTACTGACTATGCACATTTTGTCTTGTCTTTTACTGTCTTTTGTCTTTGCACTGTTTGCAATTTATATTTTATTACTGCACTGGAGAGGTAGCCCGATAGTGTTTCGTTATACTGTACTACCCAGTATTGTATAATGACAAAGTTGAAAGTTAAACTCAGAAAAAAAAAGAAATGGAAACTGTATACTACAATCTACAGAAAATATCATATTTTTTATTTCTTCCCTGAAGAGAATATGTTATGTTAACTTATTTTCACAAAACTAAATTGTATGCAATTTTACCAGGGTTACCCAAACTTTTGCATATGGCTGTAGCTCCCTGTTTAAAAATAGGTATGGCTTTTAACTCGGTTAGGGTTAGACTTTAGACTTGGTTTTGACTTAATACTGACTAGTCACAGTCTTTGCCTTACCTCAGACTCCAAAGATGTGTTCTTGACTACAGCCCAATATGTGGCTACAATTTAAACATGGAAGAATGCAATTTTGTCATGTTTAGAGAGAGAGAGAGAGAGAGAGAGAGAGAGAGAGAGAGAGAGAGAGAGAGAGAAGGTATGGGGAAGAAACAAAGAACGAGAAAGAGACAGAAACAGAAAGAGTAAGACACCCCCATTGGAGTCAGCAGCATAGCTGAACTGCATGCTCAGCAAGGCTATTTTTAGAATGTGGAAACAGGCAAAACTCAAGCAGGAGTGCTGCAGATAACAGGGCAAATTTATGAGCTCTAATCATCCATTACAATGTGGCTGATTGCTCTCCAAATGGAGATGTCTCTCTCTCTCTCTCTCTCTTTGGCTCTCTCTCTCTCTCTCTGGCTCTCTTTCTCTTTAATGCATGGCAAGACAGTTGTCCTTTAAGCTACATTTAATGCACTGATGCGATCTTGATCACGTCTTTTTGTGGTGCAGTGGATAGCGATGATCTGTTTAATGGTATTTAGTCAGAGGCCACAACTGTGAAGGAAGTCCTGAGTAACTCAAATCATATAACAGAACCTCCTCTACAGCTGCCACAGCATATAACTGCTGATTTTCCTCTCCTGAACTGAATTTCTTTTGACACTCCTGGGTCAAATGGTAGCTACGTCTGTGGTAAATCCTTGCTTGGATACATTTGCACAACCAGTTCCAATCTTAGTTCTGCAGTGAAATAGTTGCTAATCCAGATATCATTGCAAAGATATCAGTCATGATGACTGAACACAACATTACATTAGAATTATATTCAGTGAACTCTCCACTCTGCAAGAGATCACTAAACACTTACTATTACCGAGATGGATCCTGTTCCACAAGCCGTGAGACTGTTGTAACACTGTGCATTAGCATTATTGTACATATACTGACTGAACTGTATAAACCATTTCTTGCTTTCCATTTTCTATATTCAGATTTTAAAAATAACATTGAAAGCAGAAACAGTCCAAGCCACAATAAAAGGCTTTTGGGCAGAGGTGGAAAAAGTTCACAAACGTTATTCTGAAGTGAAAGTACATTCTTAAAAATAAAAGTGTAGAAGAACCACTCTTGGTTCCATATACAGGGAGAATCACTCGAAAGAGGCCCCTGAATATTCTGCTGCAACTCCCATTAGGATGAATCAATCTGAACCAAAAAAATATACCACATACCTTGATGTTTGTTTTATTGCATGCAATGCTGGAAGTGATCTCTGTTTCTGCCAGTTACATGGAGGGGTAACTGGTCTGCACCCAGAGGTTAAACATTGTAATGGCTGTCCGGCACCTACCTCATCACTCTGAAGCTGGAATCCCAGCTTGTTCAAAGTTCCATATACTGAGGAGCACATTGCATGTCGTTTTGTTCAGATTGCTATTACAGAATATTTGGGGCCTCTTTCAAGTGAATCTCCCTGTAAAATCCATTTTTGAAAAGAAAATTTGAATGTAAGGAACCTTTGAAAGGCTTAAAAATCCATCAGATACTATCAAATTATATTAGTATTCTTTACCAATTTAAGGGTTCTTCCTAGAACCTTTACAATGTGTAGAGGCTCTTCTGAACTTCTTTACTCCCACACATCTCTTATAAAATTGCAAAAAAGTATATGTTCTCTCTTAGAAATGTAATCTTTGAGTAAATTACAAATATTAAATAATGCATATAATACCCTAAGTACAGTAATGATATGCAATTACTTAAGTCTTTTTCACTGTTGTTTTTGAGCACAGTCACAGGGGATCTCTAATAAAATTGTCCCAGCTGGCGGTGGTTATGTTGGTGTTTTTCCAAATAAATGAAACATTATTCATATTTTAGGTTCATATGGGAAATTTTCTGCATTTAAGTATACTTTGGTGCCGTCTTGAACTGATTTCAGCTTTGGCAATACAGAGTCTATTTCTGTTCTCTGGCATAGAAAGTAAACTGGGAGAGCTTTGCTTATGATACAATCTTGTGTAATAAAACTTTGGGCCGGTTGGTGGACCTTGGCCATTTAAGGGGTTCAATTCATGTTTTCAATTATTGTCTTATTTGGCTAATGGGAAATACCTGTGATAATGTAAGACCTACCATAGACATGAGTCTCCACTGGACTAAAATGCTGTAGCCTAGTTTGTTTGACACCTACATATGTCTGTTATTTCTATAACTATAACAAGGGTTGCCAGGTGTCCGGTATAACTAGGGTTACTAGATGTTCAGTGACAGTTTGACAGTTTTTGGTTAACTAGGCTAAAAATTTTGATCTCTATCGTCCAATGCCTGGTTGTGTTCAGTGTCTCTATCGTCCAATGCCTGGTTGTGTTCAGTGTCTGGTTGAGTCTCTCTCTCTCTAGAGACATTTGATTTGTTGAAGAAGATCAAGTGCCGCTCTAGCCCCCGTCATTGCACACCTCTCTCTCAACCTTCTGTCTAACATCTACGCTGATCTGTGTTAGAGAGACCAGTGATCTGTGTGTGTTAACCACAATGAAACAAGGAAGCCCAACTTTTTAAAGTGTCAAAGGTAAAGTATGAGTGTAAGTATGGTGGATTAGGTGATGTAAGCAATGCGACCCCCCACAGCTGAAATGAAAGCTACACCACACACCAACGAGAAGACGAGAGAAGACTTGGGACCCTCATCTTTTTGCCAATCATTGTTAGCTGCAGCCTTAATGGCCTACACAAGCGGCTGTATCTGCTCCACTGCTTCAGGCACGTTCCCAATGCCCACCCCCATCCACTCGTGCCAGTCTTCTCCTTGGCAGGCTACTGCAGCCAAGACCATCTCAACTCCCTTTTCTGCTGCTCCGTGAGCGCTTCCAGCCTGCATTTGTCCAAAAGACATGAGTCTTAATTACTCCAAATATAACCCTGGACAGGCTAAGTGTGGTCCACATAGCAATGCTGGCACGATTCCTTTAAAAATTCCCTCTACCCCCCCCTCCGTATGGTTGGCCCAGTCAAAAGCAATGTTTCTAGAAGTCACTCAGTGTTTTCAGGTTCACAGAGCAGGACACATGGTGTAACGTTCCCTGCAACATCCATTTCTAGCTCACTGCTGCTCTCTTTGCTACATTAGCGATGGATGGCCTGATGGCTAGTTGGAGTTTTTCATACATAGCACTCTTTATGTTATGTTGTAATGGAAAGCAAAGGGAGTTCTCACATTGCTCTTTCCAGCACCTGCTTGCGGACATCTTCTGAAACACAAATGCTGATAATGAGAAAGGACAGTTAGAGGGTGAGAAAGCCCACTCACTCTTCAAGTTCTCACTATTTTCTCCCTCCAGACAATATAATGTCAGTACAACTACAGCGAGTCAGACACCATTTCACACACTCTCTTGCTATCCTTGTGTCTCCTGCTCAGTTGGTCAACATGTATGGCATATTTCACTTGGTTGAACAACTGTTGTCTAATCGAAGTAGATATAATCATAACATATGAACAACCTGACACACTAGCTTATGAAACGTAGTGCAGCCTATATGTTTTATTTTCCATTAGATTTATACTGAAAAAAGGATGCATCAATAATTTCTATGTGAATATTACATCCGTTTTGTTTTTCAGTTCATTTTCTTTCGCAAAAAAATTTATTAATTTCCAAAACAGCCAACAGTCAGTTATAGCAAAAAAACAGAAAACATGTTTAACTGAAAATGACAGACTATATTAAGTGTGTTTAGCCTTTGCCTTCATGACAGCTACCATTCTTTTCATTGGACTGGCTTTCATTTCAAAGAAATCTGCAGGGACATTTTTCAACACTTCCAAAGTTCTTAGAAGTCTTAGAAGTTGGTTGTAATCCCAGTTCATTGATGTTGAGGTCTGGACTTCTGGAGTGTCCAGTCCACTGTTCTGAGAACACCAGCAGCCTTTGTGTTTGATAAGTGTGTCTTGATCTTATCTGCAGTGTGCTTGAGATCTTTATCTTGCTATAGAATGAACTTCTTCCCAATCAAATGTTTTCCAGAGCATACTGCATGATGGGCTAAAATGTGTTTGTACTTATCAGCATTTATGATAACTTCAATCAAAAACAAATCACCAGTGGCTGGAGGCCCCAGCTGTGTGTAAGTTTAAATGTAGGCCAGTTATTAGTAGAAGTGTTTTCTAAGTTCAATTTTATGTATTACTAAATACAAACAAGTTGCACCACACAAACTCATTTTAATATTGAGCTTACTAGTAACTAAATATTTCTGCTTCCACATCAGCAGGCATATGTTTTGAGGAAACCATCAAAACCACATAGAAAGCACAAATAAACAAATGACCAAAAATATGACTGTTTTTGGTTAACTAGGCTAAAAATTTTAAACATTATACGCTGTGGTTTTACTTACAGCTTTAATCATCACCCTGGAATGAAGGTAAACACATCCAGCACAGTGATACTCAGCAGGTGCCCAAACCTCTAAACTGATGCTGCTGTTGTGTTGGTTAGCCAGAAACTGATGTTTAAAAAGCTGCATATTTGGTTATTTAAGGGAAATATTAATGAATAAACTCTTTGGAAGAGGCAGAGCCAACTGCACTGAAGCAAGAATGGAGCTTTCCAAACCTCTTAGACGTGTACTGTTTATGTGATGGTGACAGTTGTGGTGGTTACAGGGATGTTTTTCTCTCTGTTTTAGCAATTTTTTACACTTTGGAAACTCTAAACCTAAAGCGTAGACAAAGTAAATACTGCTACATTTAATATTAAGCATGATGGAGGCTTTGTATTTTCTATTAAATGCATATGCATGCAATGGTGTAGTGGGTAGTGTTGTCACCTCACAGTAAGGGCGTGGGTTTGATACGCCCGGCTGGGTGACCAGGGTACTTTCTGTGGGATGTTTTCCCTCTGTCTGAGTGGGATTCCTCTCATTGTCCAAAGACATGCAGATTGGTGACCTGTCCAGGGTGTTTCCTGTCTTCCACGCAATGACCACTACAATTAGATCCAGCACCCCTTACAACCCAGGACAATAAGCAGACAACATTTTTCCTATTTTTCCTGCTTTTCAGATCTTGATAAATGAATGGGTGGTATTTAGTAGCTATTTTGACGGAATGGTGGTCTCTGACTTTTGCAATATTATAACAATATTTTTATGCCAATAATGTACAGACATGTACAAGTAAATACATCACTTTTTTCAGTGTGTGCTTCTTTTAAAATGGACTTTTGCATAAAACCTTACTACACGTGTGATCATTCAGTACCCTTAAGCAGAACAGAGTTGCATGAATGCAGCTTTGACATGCTGAAAGGTCACAGTTGAAATGCTGCCCCAGTCAATCAGCTTAACAGAGAGTTAACATGGCCCAGTTTAGGCAAAGCAGCGGCATCTCAGTTCTTTTCACCAATGAGCATAAAATGCATTGCGCGTTGACATTGTTTGGTTAGACTAATTATGTAATAAATTACTGTTTTAATGCTGAGTAATAATGTTATATTAAAAAGTACACAACCACAGAAGCTTATTAACAAGTGCAAATAACCCAAGAGAAAATGCTGAATGTGAAAAATTCTCCACATGACCAACAAATTGCTCATCATGAACATGCATTAAGTGCTGAAATCTTCTTCGTCTTGCAAACAAGCAGAGTAACTGAACAACAGCAGGGTTATAAAAGCACAGCCCACATTAAAGCACATAATGTGTGATCTTTTATTCATAACAAAAGTGTGAGACAGCAAGAAAATACAGGAGAGAGAGAAATGGTTCATTTTTACTACACAGTTTGAGAAAAAGTACATCTAATATATCTTAATGCTTGTAACTCCTTTATTAGTTTTGTCAGTTGAAACACTTTGGTGGGTTCACATAAGCCATTGATTTAATTCAGACTTCATGTGTTACTGTAATTACTTCCAAAACAACAGTTAATGTGATTGATCAGTTACAGTAATAATCACCATAACCTATGATCATAATCCCTATCCTGTTTAAATCACTGCTCCGGTCCAATCACTGAGGTGATTCATGTGATCCCCATGCAGTAATTTAGGCCCAAATGTGTCCTGCTCGTTGATTTGCAGTGTGCCGTACACAGCAAGTGAGAATAAATCCAGTTAATTCCGGGCTGCACTTGGCCTTTTGGACTCCAGCATGGCTGATTAACACATGAGACTGGTCCTTGGAGCCTGAGAGATGGCTCCCTAGTTTCTCCCAGACCCTAGGCACTGACAGCAATAAATGCGAATTGGAAATCAATGATGGCAGAAAAAGTGCGGAACTGGAAGGAAGCCAGTGGCCGTTTTAAGATACAGGGTACATTTGCGCCATCTGCAAGGTGAGGAGAAGAGCATTAGAATATTAAATGAATCAGATATGACAGGAGGGGAATGCAGCCAAGTTGGAAACATGGAAAAATGCGACTTGGAGTCAGAGTCAAAACGGAATGATAAAGAGAGATGCCCGGCCAACCCCAAACAATTTACTGCCTGTTAGGTTGCTTCCAAAGAGTGATCTCCCCACCCTCCTTTTTTATTTTTTGAAAATCATTGTTCTCACAGGGGTGCTCTGCCAGAATGACTCACTTTGTCTTTGAACATGTAAGCAAGCAGTAGCACACACAGAGAGGAGGGAGAGTACTGGGGCGTCAAGAATGAAGAATCTTCAGTTGTATTGCTGAGAAGCAATGATTAATGTTGGTCGCGCACCTAATTTTCAAGGGCATGTCTGGTGATGAAACACAGAGGCAACAAGAACAGCCGTCAGTGCATTAATGAGAACAGCCTTTGGTGCAGTAGGCAAGTCACTGGCTTGTTGGGCAAGAATTTATGGTTGGAAGCACATCTCTGGACTAAGAGCACAACATCCCATGCCCATCCATCATTTTATCATATAGTGGTACTGCTAAGTTAAAAATGATTGATTTTTTATTTTTTAAAATACAATGATTGATGCAATAATAAATGCAATTTAAAATACAAACCTCAGTTCCAAAGGTGAGCAAATAAAAACAGAAAGCCGTGGTTTATGAATTACTTTGACTGTCTTTAAATGAAAACAGTACAAATAGAAGATATTTAACACTTTAACTAATCAAGTTCAACTAATTCTGAAAGTGTCTCCTACACAAAGTTGAGACTAGGAATAATGGGCCTCATTTGCCAAGTGTTCTTATGAGGAGATTGCTTCAAACCCATTTACACAGTTTTCACCATTTGCCAATATTTTCTTATTTGGTATTTGTCCTACTTTTGAAAAGAATCTACACACACTCAAGAGAACAAATGTGCAAACAATTTTGTGGATTAAGAACATGACATGAATCTGACATAGACTTTTTCCTAGGACCTTTCTCAAGAGCAGAAAAAAAATTAAAAGATATTGAGGTCCACTGTGAAATGTTCAAAAAATATATACTAAACATGCAATGAATTCTTGCTTAGATTTAAAAAAAGCATCCAGGAATGGCCTTGTCCTATCAAGGATAGGTTGAGACTTTGCAGCAGCGAATAGTCCAAAAGTGCAATGCTTATTGAAAGAGATCACCACATGTGATCAGGAATACTTTGACAAACTTGTCAATAGACATCATTTGTCACTACATCCTGAAATGCAAATTAAGATTATACTATGTACAGTGGAGCCCATATATCAACAACATCCTGAAACACCACCAATTTCTCTGGGCTCAGACTCATCTAAAGGGACCTAATGCACAGTGGAATTGTAGACTTACAAGTCAACCTTCTATATTGTTTATGGAAAAAAATGTATGTTGTGTTCTCCAAGCCAAAGAAGAAAAAGACCATGCAGAGTGTTGTAAGTGTAAAGTTCAAAAGCCAGGGTCTGTCATGCTGTGAGGGCATATTAGTGCACATGGCAGGAGTAACTGTGAAGGCACCATTAACACTGAAAGAAATATATACATTTTGGAGTAGTATGTGCTGCCTTCTAGACTACCTCTTTTTCAGGGATGTCCATTGCTTATTCAACTTGACCACACCAAGCCTCTTCCTGTATATGGTACAACAGCAATCTGGGTGCTAGAATAGATTACTTGCATACTTGAAAATGTGTGGTGCATCATGAAGCGCAAAATACAACAATAAATGTCCTCTACAGTTGCAGACTTGAATAATGGAAGAATGGCAAAAATCTCTGCTTTCAAAACTGGATGAATTGGTGCCTTCAGTCTCCAACTTATTATTAAAAAAGAAATAAACATATTATTAAAAAAGAAATAAACATGCTTGTGTCCCAACTTTTTTGGAACAGGTGTCACAGGCATCACATAAAAATGAAATTGTGAGGTAAAACATCAATTTTTTGTTTCTGATATATTGTAAACAACAGTAATATTGGGAGTTTTTTAGACTGTTGCATTGCTATATTTTTTTCATCACAAGTCCCATCCACTAAAACACAGAGAAATGATGGGAATTTGGGGTCAAGGTGCAAGATCAGTGGTTAGAGGTTAAGGACTTTACTGAAGGGTCCTACAATAATACAACACAATACAACACAACGAATCATCCACTTTGCCCCTGAAGGAGTAAGAGGTTAAGGTCTTTACTCAGGGCAGGATAGTCATGCTGGAACCAGCTCCAGGCCCTCTCGTGTCAAGCCATGCTGGTCCTAGGATTTGAGCTCACAACCCTCCAGTTACCATCAGGGGTCTTCAACAGCTGAGCTACTATCCCCCCAGGAGCCAGAGAGCACACAGGGTCATGGCTGCAAAATTGTGGGAATTCACAAAGTTAGATCCTGAAGTCCCAGGAAATGTAGTGTAAACTATTAAAAATGTTTGTATGATGCAAGGCTTGAGTGTAATATTACACATCCAGCTATGTTTGAATGGATGCAAAGACAAAAACACAGAGAAAAGACAAAGACAAAACACTGCCTACAACGACATTGCAACATCAGAGACCATCATTTCTTTAATTTCCAATCAAACTGGCCAATAAGTGTAAGTTATTTATTTTTCAATAAATATTTATGAGGAGATTAGATATAAGATATTCATCTCACAATAAGGAAGAAGAAAATAAAAATTTCTAAAACTGTTCAAAAAATGATTAAACAATGTGCGTGCAAGACCTGATAGACCGCCAAAATTGCCACTATCAGATAAACATTACTCAAACCTTTAAACGACAGGAAAATCAAGATCCATTCTTGCTTCAGCTCTGAAAAAAATCCACAGGGGTTTCTGTCCATCCTTCCACTGTAAGAAAACATAAACTAAAATTTCAAATCAAACAGAGAAGCTGAAAAATTAATGAATTGTGCTTGAAGGGGGTCTTGCAGAGTGTTGTACATAAACAGTTTGGGCATGGCTTGATTGACATATCTGTCCAAAATTCCAGTCTGCTATGCATGCAGATCTGTACACAGTGGTGTAAGTGCAGAGAATAGAGTTTGTTCAACTCTGTATTTATATGAACTTACTGTTGCTAATTTTGTGTTATCACAGTAGGCAGGTTAGCTTTTGCTTATTAGTTTGCACAGATTTGAAAAGAGGGGAACAGCATGGTTTTGTGAAAATTGCGAAAGTTATGTAGGAGGCACAAGCGAAAGTAGCCTTTGTGATGGGTGAGGTGAAACTTATGTAAGCCTTATCCAAGATTGAATAATTTACATCTTAAGTGGAGAAATTCTGGGGTAGTACATGTAGACTTCGGAAAGTTATTCATCGGACCTACTTTGTGCATGAATATTGTGTGCCCATAAGACCAATATTAACCTAATTAGAAAGTAATCATGGATTTAGATTCTCTGGGGCTTAAAGGTTAGGCCTAGAAACAGTTGGAGGGATTGCAGCTTTCATATGAAATCCAATGAAATTATTGTATTGTATTTTTTAAAACTGTACCCTGCACATTTTTGTTAAAATAGCATTACTGAATCAGGAGACAAAAAAAACCTGTAAAGCCTGAAATAAGAATTTAAAAGTCAGAGGTGTCAGGTTGGATTTCACACACAAACTCAAAAAAGAAGGTTGCTCAATGCTCAAGTGCCAAATGGAAAATCAACATTATACGGATGAACACATGATGACAATGTGATTCATCAGTTTTTGACTTCTCTTGGCATACTCTCTTAATGCACTCACAATCATCAGATTCATCTGCTCTGCAGTCTGAAGCACAACTGACATTACAAAATGTTTTTTGGCACACACTTCCACCAGAAAGTCCCAAAAACTTACATAGTGCAGCTTTAAATAATTGTACAATGACAGTTACATCTACGCTTCTTTATGACTTACAAAGTGTAATACAGTAACTTCCTGCAAGTTTCTGAAGGTGCCCTTTTCCACATTTTCTCCTCTACATAGATTATGCAGTGTTTGCACTGCACGATAATAGTCTGCCCAAGGTTATTCATTAGAAAAGCTGTCTCAGCTGTCTCTTCTTCCAGTGAAAAGCCCAACCCAATCCTTTGAGTAATCAAGTCGAGTGGTTAGGCTTTGCCAAATGCTGAAGAGAAAAACATTTCCAGTGATACACTAATGGTGATTCAGTATTGGCTGAATACTGCTCCCCAGGTCCCCTTCTCCAAATTACAGTAGATGGTTCATTTAAAGCCACATTGGTTTGGCTGATTGCTAGTGTTTTCCATCCTTATAAAATCTTATATAAAAACTACCTTCATTGTTTTTGCCAAATGTAAAGGATGTCTTAGCTGAGCCAAACCTTTAAAACAGAGCCTTACAGAAGACTAAGAAAGTGGCTAATTGTAGAGTGTTGTATTCCAGGAGACTCCTTCTCATGGATATTGAGAAACTACGGAGAGCTATTATGCATCTTGTATAAACTATAGTGAACAAGCAGAATTATAAAAGGAAAATCTGTGAGCAAACTTTAAGTGGGCAAGGTTTCCGTCTAAGCATTGGCCCTATCATCAGGAGTTCGATCCCTGGTGATGCTACAGCCATCCGTAGCCGGCAGTCCAAGAGACCACAATTGGCCTCCCTCTCTTTGGGTGGGTAGGATGGCCCCCCTTCTTCTCCCATCACTCAACACAATGTTAGTCAGTGCAGGCATCTGTTAGCTGATGTAACAGATCTGGTGGTTGGCGCTTTCCTCCAAGCGCGTATCTGTTAGAGATAGCCTGTGCTAGCCTTCACCCTCCTAGCGTTGATGGCATCGTGTGATTGGGGGAGTCCTAACTAGTGGATGGAATCGGAGACGATTAAATTGGGGAGAAAAATCGGGTAAAATCGCGTGGACAAAAAGTGGACAAGGTTTAAGTTGACAAAGCCATTGCTATGGTGTGCCAGGTGGTTGCTAAGGTGGCTGTTAAGGTATTGTTAGGCCTTTGCTCTGGTATCCCAAGTGGTTGCCAAGGTGTTGCTAGGCCCTTGCTATGACCTCTTAGGGCTGTTAAGGTATTGTTAGGCGATTGCTATGGTATCCCACATGGTTACTAAGGTGTTGCTAGAGCACTGCTATGTTATCCTAGGTTTCTAGGCTGTTATTAGACTGTTGATATGATATCTTGGGTGGTTGCTAAGGCGTTACTAGCATACCTGTATGATGGTGATGAGATGATAAGAGGGGTGCTCAAAACATCTGGATACAAATGTAGACTGACTGTGGTGGAATAAGACATACAGGTCTAAGCATTAGATATACAAGTGGAATGATTATTTTAAGGTGTATTACTTTCCCTCCTTTATTCATAAAAGCTGTTGGAGGAGTAACACTGCAATAAGAAGAAAATGAGATGGCTTTTTCAAGCCAACTTAACTATCATGAATGTATGATTGTGATAAACATAGCTTGTCATGATTTCGAATAGAAAGTCACCCCAAACTGCTGCAGAAATAAAAGCTATTTCTTAGTCAAGAGCTCTAAAAAAACCAAGTAACCTTAATATATCTACTTGCATTCAATAATAGCCATTTTTCTTAATATTCTGATGGTTTAATGGAAAATTGTACTTAACCTCAGATGTTCTTCCTTTTAAAGAAGCAAGAAGAGGCTCTCTGTTCCATAGATATGCCATTGCTTTAAATACTTAATGCAGAAGCATCTTAAAAGATGCTCTCCTCCAGGAGAAAGCAATGGCAATATTGGCTTTCTGCTAGAGGATGCCTAATTACGTCAGCCACTCGCTCATAAACTCAGTGAACCATATAAGAAAGGCCAGAGAAGCCATGTGAGAAGATTCAATACTTATGAACGAATCTGAAAAAGTAATCTAAAAAGTCCAGCCAAAAAACGTTTATACTTTGCATTAAGCCATTCTCTAGTATATGAATCAGCTTCAAATTGAACCTTTGAGCTCATCTTGGGGTCTCCCAAAAGGATTTCTAGGAAGCAATCTTTTACTAGACAGCATTTTACACAAGATAAAGAACTGCAACGCTGATGATGGAAGTTATTCACAATATTCGGGTCAAGGGTCACGGACATGAACAACTGCCTCTAATTAACCGAGCTGTTGAGGCCAAAATGTCTCATCAAAACTAAAGAATTCATAGCAGTAAATTCCAGTTGCCATCCATGACCAAGAAGAAAGAGGTTCTAGTTTTTTCTAAAACAGTTAACAAATGACATGGACTGAGCAGCTGGTCTGTATTCAAATTAAGTACAGTTTTCAGCAAAGTAGACGCTGTTTTTTCTAATCCATTTTGTTGGCAGAAATATTTATTGCAACTTAATGCAGAGCAAAAAATGACCCTCCTGAAGTAAACTACTTCAATATGCTCATAAGCAGGAAAGAAATATTTATCACTAGAGCTCTTTTTGGTTGAGTAGAAGCAATTAATATAATCAAAAAGCAGTTTGCAGCTCAAACTGATATGAATATGGTGTAAAAAGTCAAATTTGTTGAGCAAATTTATTCAGATGGTCTATAAAAACTGTGGGAAAATAGGCAGACTCTGAAACATGTACATTTTTTTGCTGAACTGAAACCTGAAGTTTTCTGTGTTTTCCTACCAATATGTTTAAACATTATTATGTACATTCTGATGTTTTATAAAAGTTAGATGCATCATTTGGCTGACCACATTAATTAGTAAACAAATGTCGGGCTTCACAGTAAATGAAGAATAAAAGAACAGAGCATTTCCTTCTTCCACTGTTAAATAGTTACCAGATCCTCTGAATTATGGGGTTGCTTAGCTGTCAAAATATGAATGAAGCTACATACAACCTATAAACAAGCTAACACACCTGCATACTGAAATAATGTTGCATGATAGTAAATCTATTATTAAACCTCAATACTATCAACATCAGCTTCCTAATTAAACTGTAGACTACTACTCCCAAAGTAAGTATCACATTTATTAAAGCTTGCTGTTTTGGATTGAGTATTTTAGTGATTTTGCCAGTTTTATGTTGTCAATTCAGTGTGCAGTAGTTTTTAATTGAATTGAACTGAATTGAATTCAGAACCACTAGCCAACTGTGTTTGCACACAGAGGAAGTAGACCTGCGCATTTAACCCATCCGTGCAGTGAAACACCCACATACATGCACACTAGGGAACACATTTACTAGGGGGTTTTGAGTACACTTGCCCAGAGCTTTGGCAGCCCTATCCACGGCACCCAGAGAGCAGTTGGGGGTTAGGTGCCTTGCTCAAGGGCACTTCAGTCACGTACTGTCAGCCAAGGGGATTGAACCAGCAACCTTCCAGTCACAAGACTGGTTCCCTAGCCTGCAGCCCATTACAATTTTTAGATTGCTTGTAGCATTACTTGCATTTTGGCTCCTTAATGGCCTTGTAATCCAGACGATTCAGTTGAATTTAGCTTTGTTTAATCCAGATGATTCAGCTGAATTTAGTTTTGTTTAGCAACAGCTAAACAGGCAGCAGCTATAGTCATTAATTTGCCCCATAGAGTAGGGGTGCTCAGTCCTGGTCCTGGAGATTTATCACCTTGCACAGTTTAGCTCCTACTGTAATCTGGCACACTCGATCCAGGTGATGAAGGCTTTCAGGGGCATCTGAATACTGGAGCCAAGTGTGTTGGATCTCAACTCTCCAGTGTGGTAGATCTCTAGAATCAGAATTGAGCACCCTGCCATAATGAAATCTACTTAGACTTAGACCCACTTACGCTTGATCACTTCATGCATCTTGAATACCAGAGCTATACCTGGATAAGCCTAAGCCACATAAAAATACACGTGTAAATGCACCCAGTACAGATTTAAAACAGATTGAAATACAGTTGTTCAAACCTTTCCCCTCCCAGTACAACCAAAACTCCTCTCCCTGTTATACATCACTGGGCATGTGATTAGATAATCATGGAGGATGCACATGGTTGGGGACTGGATGAAACAAAATACTCAATAGCAATATGGACAGACATTACTTTGAAAAACAAACTGCAAACAAAGAGGCTGAATGGATAAACAACTGGTAGTTGATCGCCATGTAATGAGCAAATTTGCATAATCTGTCTCACAAAGCAATCAGATTTCAGTCTGACTAACCAGAGATGCATTTTAACTCCATGTTGCATGACGCATGTGGTGAAAATCTTATGAGGATACAATCCAGATACTAGTTACATGAATTGACCAGGGTCTAATCAGGGTCTCAGAGTTCCTAATGCAGGCATGATGTCAACTGCACAATAACAACATGACTTTAGATGTTTGTTAGGCCGTCATGTGCAAGATATTCTAGCTGAAGCTCAGTAGAAATATTGAACAGTTTATTGTTCACTGTCTGCAACTAATGAGAACAAGTAATAAGTACTAACAGTAATAACTACTAGTACAAGCCTAGTGTGGCCAAATTGGCTGATTAGCTAGCTTGCTTCCTATCTGTCAATGCTTAGTAGCTCTCAGATGGCAACAGATAAAGTGGCAATACTTTATTTTAATAGCCCACTGTAGATGCTTTGTAGATGCACCAAAATACAATGTTACCCTACCTGTAAAATGCAACTGAACTTGAAATTGAGTGTGAAAGATTTAACTCTAATGATAACCCCTAGCTTAACTTTAACACAAAACCTACACTTACTCCTGAGCCCAACCTTAACTATAATGATGTTTCTAATCAACTAGCCATCACTAGTAAGTTTGTTAATAATTTAAGTATCTGTAGATCATGTATAGTAAACTGACCTATTGTTTTCTTGTGACCCATGATGTTCCTCAATAAAAGTGTTTCAATTCAATTCAATTTGATTAAATTCAATTCAATTTGATTAAATTCAATTCAATTTGATCCAATTGAATCTAATTCCATTACATTTAAATTTATTTGTATAGTGCTTTTTACAATGGCTGTTGTCACAAAGCAGCTTTATAGAAATCAGGGGCTAAGCCCCAAATGAGCATGCAAGCATGACAGAACCAAGGAAAGCTCCGTAAACACATGAGGAACAAACACTGAAAGGAACTTTGAATTAACCCTTGATAATCAATGCTTTATTTTACTTAAGTGATGAAAACACACCTAATTCATGTTCTGTTTGTTGTGCTGTAAACATATGGTTGTGAAAGCTGACTGTGAAAATAAGTTTCTCTGGTGACTTCTGACTTACTATCATCTAATCTAATCTAACCTCTGACCAAAAACATACAGTTCCTTTAGTTCTATTACAACAGCCACATTTCTTGATATTTAGCTAAGCACTGTACAGTATATCTATGCTTGTATCCATACATGGATGTGTGAGATTGATACTCTGCCAGATCAAAGAGCATGGCTGAGTCCTGTTCAGTACAGGAACACTGATGATAAATCCCTCAGTCAGACACACAGGCGGGAAGATTACCACACTACTTCTCTGGGAAGCTTCAGAAAAAGAGTAGAGTAGAGGAGAAATGTGTCTCCTGATAAGACCTTTTTCCTCTGGGTGTCTTTGGGGATTGAAGACACACCATTCGCGCCACACATGCACACACTGGACTGCCTGCCTGAGGTTCTCCTCCTTCATCTCCCTCTGAACTCTGGCACATCAGGTTCATCGTTGAATGTACGGGACATTGTAGCAGGACATAATGGCTCCCTCTCTCTCAAAGCTATAGGTAGTCTTGCTAAAGTCTTACATGCTTGAGAGATGGGCGCTAGACAAGACTCTCATTTTCATGGCTGCTATTATTAATGACAATCATGGAATTGGAGGATATTAAAGTGCATCGCTCATACTAATTGTCAGTTATAGATTTAGTAATAATATGACTTAAAACATGAACATGAGCACCAAGATAGGAAAAGCTAGAATTAGCAGATATAATCTGTCTCTGCGGAATGGAAATAAAAGCATTCCATCCAAGTGACAGAGCACTGAGACACAAGGGTAGTCACTGTAGCCATCCAGTAGGTTAGCCACAGTGAACTAATCGGCTAGCAATGTACAGTTTGTAATGCAGGACATTTTTGAGAGGTCTGAACAAAGTGTACATACATTTGAGAATAACTGCTTTGTCCAGCTATAAGCTTTGCTTTAGAACAGTGGTGTGCTGCCTGTTTATGTGGTTGTTGTTAGCTGTATAGCCTTTACCTTGCTAACTACCAAGTAGCAGTATACGTGTGTGTGTACTTTATTTGAAAAGTTCTCTACATCCATGAAATGTTCAGCGCATGCCTCAGCATGATGTACTACCTCTGTTTTCATGACGGTGAAAGCATATAAACGCAGTCTCCACTGTTCACCAATATAACCCCATGATGTCCAACATGAGCGTCACTCTTAGCTCCAACTCCTTGACTAGTTTTTCCCTTTCTGTTTCATACAGCTTGTGTATCATAGTGACGACTGTGCTTCTCAAAGGTAAGTCATAAGTTGAGTCATTAGGCACTATGCAAATTATGTCATGCAGACCTTTGTCTTCCACTGTGTAATTCAGATGGAATGCTGTGGCTGTCCATTTAGCAATTGCTACCATTAATTTGCTGTGGTTTGACGTTTCCAACAGCACTTGGCTTGCATGTGATATCGTAGGCTGGCTGTACTTCTGTGATAACTAAACTCCTGACAGCCTGACAGTAACTACACACAACCTTAGTTTTTGCCACTTGGCAAAAATTTGACATGGAATTTCCCATTCAAGAGGCCTTTCTCCATCATTCACTGATTCAAAGAGTGTAGAAATTCGAATAACAGTCAGTCATGTGCTCAGCACCAACTGGTCCATGGCTTCTTGCATGCTGAAGGCCGGGAGTTTACCACGCTGAATGAGTCAGGCTCCTCAGCCAGGCCCCAGCACTCTCACATCCATGTTAGGCAATGTTAGTCTATGATGGCTTTGACGAAATTGCTACCAAGCTAGATGGGGAAGTAAAGACGTTATATCAGCAGTCATGTATAACACATGGAGCAGTTTATAACCTAAAACCTAATCTGAACGTAGCATTTAAAAATTTTTAATTGCCATGGCTTTTTTGAGCTTGAAAAGAAACATTTATCAGGTCGTAGTGATTTCTGGGCAAGTTCTGCTACTGAAGATAACAATGATGTTCACTCAGTCCCTCTTAGATCCCATCTAACTTGAGCTAATAAAGTAATGGAACACTTAAGATGGTGTAAAAGATTTCCTCAAGTGCATGTTAGAATGGACAAGTTTCCTGTAATGCTGTCAAAAAATCCTGTTCCACCTGAAGAATACAGGTTGGAGTTTAGATTCACTGTGTTGTTAAGTTTCGAGTTTACAATGCCCCTCTATGAAGTTGTACCTGAATGAAACCTGGTAGGATGGAAGCAACAACACATTGGCCACTATGTTTATGTTATGATTACACAACAAAGAATCTATACCCAATCTAGTTTCACAAGCAAGACTGTCCATCGTCAGTTTACCATGGCAGAACCCCTTACTTTGACAGGAAAAGGCTGTTTGACTGACATGCAATAACCAGTCACATACTGTAGGGGAAGGTTACTTTCAAAGCAGGGCTACAACAAAAACATCCACATAGGAAATTGATACACACAGAGATATCTCACTATAAGGTTTCAAAGAAAACTCTTGAATCACTTTTTCAAACGTAAACTTCATAAGCTTCTATTCAATCCAGTTACTATATCTGTACCTATCTCAGAAAGATATCTTATATAAGTGTGGACAGCCACAGTGGAAGCTTCTCTTATAATAAATATCTGACACTCCATATATGTCAGCGAGAAGCATCTGAGGCTGAGATTACACTAAATCTAACCTAAAAGTGTTACTTTTCACACACAAAATAAATAAAACAATTTTAAATTAGTAACAGACTTTCTATATTTTGCCAAAAAGCTATTTTTGTTTGTAGGTGGAATAGAATTTTGCAAATATAAAAATAAATATAAATATAACAATTTTACAGAATATCAAATTTAACTGGTGGGTCAGAAAAAAAAAAACAAACATTCAAAAGACAGACAAGCTCAACTTGTCACCCACTAATCTGGACTCTATGGGCAATTCAGATTGCACAGACTTTGGGAGTCAGTGTTTCAATCTGTGTGAGATATGGAGGATGATTTACGGAGGTATTCTGTATTTTGATGATACATATATTTTATGTATTTTGACATTTTTTGTTTGTAGGTGGAACAGAATTTTTGCAAGTTTTAAAGCTTGTCCAATCTGGCAACAGTTGCTGTGAAAGAATGCATTTGTGGGTGGAGCATGGATTAGTCAATTAATAACAGAGTGTCTCTGTGATTTTAGTCCTGTTTATATTAGTCAGTCAGTAACTTTTTATGGACTGGACATTCCCATGTTTATTAAGATTACAGTGGCTCATAAACTGGACTGTAAAAAAAAAGTTATTTCAATCCCTTTTGAAGTGCCATGATGGCAAATATTCTGTTATGCTTAGTTTAATATTCACATTTATTCTTAATAATAGAATCACTCTATGAAATATTTATTTATGTAAGTACTGTAATAAGTCAAATGTATGGCACCGAACATTAAAACTTGAAATAGGACAGCAATAACCCTAAGTAGTTGTAGATTTTACGTGGTGATTTTGATGGACGGCTGTAAATTCCCTAATGACAATTCTAATGATGATGCCTTGCAATAAAAACAAGAAGCTAGGTAGATGGTTAAAATAGAAATTACAACTGAGTAAACAGTGCCATCTCTGTTGTGATTTATACAGAAATCTCATATCTCAAGCCAATCTATAACTATGATAGATGCAGTGTAGTAACATTACTTTAGGGACATTTGTCTGGAATATGTATTCCACACAAAATTTACTCTTGGTCCATTATGGAAAGCATTAATAGTCCACTAACTGAGACATTTGATATGGAGCAGATACTTGATGTTTTGGATATAGTCATATGCTTTGCTCAGAGTGGATGCAGCATATGTCTTCTCCAGCAGTAATAGGGGCCATCTCAGAGCGACTGGGTTGGTAGCGAGGAGAAGAGTACGCAGACAACCCTTTGGGGATTCAGGAAGCCTGCATGGAGCCAGTATTGATTTAATAGTATATGACAGATCCAGGCCATTCTCCGGCTATCATAAAAGAGCTCTGAGTGCTATTGATCCTGATCTTACTGCTGGAGCTCCTCCGCACTGCTCTCAGATTAACAGCAGCTACAAAGGCCTGCAGGGTATAGAGAGGCAGGAGAATTCACTATGACCAACAATACACAAAATAAGAATGAAGCTTAGCATTGCCATGAATGTTTGTGCCACGGTTTATGTTGCCCTGGGAAACATGACAACAACAAAAAAAAAGTTATATTTGCCACGAACTGTGGTTGAGGCTCTGTGACTTTACAACTGCAATGAAATGCTTCTGAATGATGAACACCGCCTCTTGATTTGCTATGTAAACTTAAAGAAGGCTTTGAGATATGAGCCCTTCACTCAACAAATTAAAAACTTCACAAAGGTTAATGACACATTCTAAAGCTCTAATGCCTGGTATTAGCATAATGAATATAAGACTAACAACCACCAAAGATACCATAGCAACCACCTAGCATCACCTTAGTATCCACCAGAGGTAACATACCAACCACCTAGCAACACACTGGCAACTGTCTAAAATACCATAGCAACCAAATAGCAACACTTAAGTAACCACATTGTATACTATAGCAATCTCATTGCAGCACCCAAGCAACCACCATATATACCATAGCAACTACCCTAGCAACCACCTGGAGCACCACAAAAAGCACCTGACATCACCCTAGTAACCACCCAAGATACCAGGGATACCAACCACCATTCATTCTCCTCACATTACAAGTCAGTTATAATTTTAAGCAAATTGTTACAGCCCAATTGTTGGTGTTTTAGTAGTAGGATATTTGCAGATATTGATAAATTTGTGGAAAGTCACCAGCCAAACAATGTTTGTTGGAACCTAATACAGAACTGGTGGTGTTTAATAAAGCACAGCTGGGAAAGACCATCAAAAGATCACTCTAAGCTGTCATAGGTGAAAACCAGATATATTCATTCATCTACGTGTTGAACCAAGATAATGAATAAAACCTCTGCTTTGTTCTGTGTTCTACTTGGGAATTCACTCATTATTATTTCTTTTTTTTTGTTAGTTGCTGTTACACATGGCTTTCATTTGTATATTAGCGTAGCAGCTCTGAGTTAAAACAGACAGTAGTACTACACCTTTGTGGAAACACCAATACTGTAATAAGCTGGACCTTTAATAGGTTATCAAATTTAACTGGTGGCTCAAAAAAAAATCATTCAAAACCATATTTTGAATCAAATTAAAAACCAGACAGGCTCAGCTTCTGGGGCTAATCTGGACTGCATGGGCAATTCAGACTGCACAGATTTGGAAGTCAGTCTTTGAATCTATGTGAGATATGGAGGATGATTTACAGAGGTAAAGTTGAAATGATGCAGGAGAGACAACAGTAATCACAGTAGTAAATGTTAGGTAAGCAAGTAGGAATTTGGTCAAACACAGTTAGCATTTGCTAGAGTAAAGTACTGTGGCTGGGTGGCCATAGTAGGTAATACATTTTTCAAGCAATGTTTGTATTTGTTGCCTAACTTAGACTAGCTAATCAATTATCCAGATAGAACTTCATTCAAGAAGCTGTGTATTACAGTGATTTCACCATGGTTAAAAGACCAAAATGCAAGCTAGCTGGGTTGCTTACTGGTAGTCAGTCAGGTATAAGTAAGAAGACTAGTTTATCATCTTCTCCAGAGATTTTTAGAGACACAGAGCTTATAATCACGGCACGGTGGCGTGGTGGGTAGCACTGTCGCCTCACAGCAAGGAGGGCCTGGGTTCGATTCCCCGGCCACTCTCTGTGTGGAGTTTGCATGTTCTCCCCGTGTCTGCGTGGGTTTCCTCCGGGTTCTCCGGTTTCCTCCCACAGTCCAAAAGACATGCGGTCAGGCCAATTGTGTAAAATGTTCAAATTGTAAGTCGCTCTGGATAAGAGCGTCAGCCAAATGCTGGTAATGTAATGTAACCAATTACAACATGAAGAGCCAGATCATGGCAGAAGGAGGAACAGATAGCTCTGCTGTAAATCCAGCACAGGCCAGCATGAACTCTACACTTGATTAAGCTGATTTATGCAGGTCTGGTCCTGGTTTAGCTGGTCACCCATTGTGGTTATGCTGATTGACTACCATACCAGCGTCCAAAAAACAGCATATCACTGTTGTCAGAGTAAAAACCTTGTATCTCCATTTTTGACATTTCTAAGTTTTTGACTATTGGCCTTTATGTTGCGCATAAATTTCATGATGAATAGACAAAAGGAAATGGCCCAAAATGACCTGAAAAAAATCCTGGTTCCACTGATTTACATTAAAAATAAAGTATGTTTTGTCCTTCCCCTGTATAGTTACCATTTTGGAGATACAAGGTTTTGTTCCGACGTTTTGCTGGGGACCAGCCACGCTACTCTGTGCTGTTTTTTTCCAGCAGGGCAAGAACTTTTCACTTTTCAAATTTTCCACTTTTCCCACTCAGCTCTGAGAAGGACTAAAATGTTCAGCCTCATGAATACATGTATGCTTGCATCACATGTAGGTTATGAAAGAAGAAAGAATGGGGCCAACCAGTTATTATTACACACTTCCGTTGCTTAAGACTAGCTTAACCAGTTTACATTGTAGTTACTGAATAATAAGCCTTAGTATATAATAAGCCTGGGATTTTAAGTGGTTAACAAGCAGTTCAGTTTTGAGTTGAAACATTTACGTAATGACTTACTGTATGTCTGGACATACAAGGTAAAAAATGTCTCCAAATGTTTGTAATCTTCATTTGTCCAGTCTGTGTGTAGAGTCGAGCCTTGTAGTGAACCCAATGTAGTGAACCCATGACTCCACCACTGTTAGTTTGAAATCTTGGGTTTAATCATGGCTAATAATAAAGTAAAGATTTTCTCATCAAGCACTGTTGTATAAGGACTGGCATGGCAAGTTCATGATGATTAGGACTAATTAAGATGAATTTTTATGGCACAACAGTACAGATACTAGCATAATGTTCAATAGTTTGTGTTGGAGCAGCTTCTTGGTAAATGGTCTCAGAGTCTATGGCATGGTCTTGCTTTGAAACACAAAAGTAAAAATGCAGAAAATTTAGTTGTTGAAATCATTTGTTTTTAGAATGGTTTAATAAAGTGTAGCAACATGACTGTGAAGCTAAATTTGTCAAAATGTGAAACCCATCCGAACAGAAAAGCGTGATCAGGCAGAAACATCACAAGACATTTAGCTGGTGCTGATGAATTTGCTCACAAGATATAGTGGCTTACACTGGAGGCAAAATATTCATATTTTCCTAATTATACATGCTGTTTCTGTAATGAACTGATGATTCAAAATACTGTGGAATTATGTGATTGACACCATGTGTGGAACTACATGATCCATGCGATGTTTCTCGTTCAGCAGTCAGGGGTGTTTATCTCAAGATGTAAGAACCGGAGATCTGAAACTGAATGCTTTGTGGAGGAAATACAGTTTCCCATGAAGACACTGCCTGCTCATGCTCTGTCTCTCTCTCTCTCTCTCTCTCTCTCTCTCTCTCTCTCTCTCTCTCTCTCTCTCTCTTTCTCTCTCTCTCTCCACCTCCAGGGCCACTGCCAATTACTCAGACATTTAATCGCACTGCTGCACAGTTGATGTGTCCTTACATTACACCCAACACTGGCTGGCAATGTCAGCTATAAATACCACACCACAGGGCGTTCTGGGCCTGAAAACAAAAGCAGCCTAGGACCCGCTGCCTCTGCATATTCATGGCTGCACATTTACAATGGAAATTCCGATTATTGGTATAATGCGCCACTGTTACCACCGTCATTATTTCCACTGTGCGAGTTCAGATCGTGGTGATCCACCTTCACATTTGCAAAGCTTGTCGATTTAGGTTTTTGAATGAGGTAAACAATGCGGCTCTATTCGCAACATTTCACTGGAGGCTCTCGCTTATTTACAAGTGAGTTCGTCTCCCTTTCAGGCTGTATTCTATCGCTCTGTTTGGCCTGATATATTCGCCGTCTTATTGGACAGATTAAGCGGTAGGAGAGGGGAGTGTGTCCCAGTGGGGAAGAGCTGGAGTGTTTCTTTTTTTCTCTCACTGCTGGCAGGCAGCAGTGTGGAATGATGGCATAGGACTGATCACTCCTCTTTTTTCTTCATGAGCTTGAGTGGGAGCATATTTATGAAAGCATAAAAGACCCTAAAGCATGCAGAGGAAGAGCAAGGGAGTGAGCAATAGATCAACTCTTAATATCAATAACAGTAATACATTGTTTCCTATTGTTTTTCAGTGAAATTGATGTAAAATCAGATAACACTAAAAAAATGAATGAAAATATGAATGTAGGAAATCTGTTGAAAAATACATTGACATTGATTACAATTGCATTTCTTGTTGTCCATATGTGCTGAATCAACTTTACATAACTCAATGGAAAGGGAGTACTTAACAGAATGCCCGATGATCCTTGGGAATATATCTCTGGGGAAAAAATATCTATTTTAGTTCATTTTTGTTGAATATAAACTATGCAAGATTTGCAGTAACTCTAAATTGAAAATTGCCCATTGTGTCTAGGTAGATACAGCTATGTGAGCTCTCCCATTGGTTAGTCATACAGAAACTAGACAGAAGACATTACACATTAGATTAATACTGCATTCAATCTAACTTGGGAAGCTGTTTGAAATTATAAAATTTATTGTGCACGTTTGAACTACAAAGTGGGCAAAAACATGGCTACATCCATGAAAGCCAATATTGTCAGCAACAAGCTAGTTAGAGTGCTATGGTATGAGAGTGATACGATTGGTAACTTTAACATTCATGATGTATTTACCTTCTCAAAACAGCAAACTTTATGGTCATCTTCAACCAACTACTGTGTCAGTATATTGATTGATCTAAAGTAAATATGACATCTAAAGCAAAACTTAGAGTTGAGAACATCTTTCTGACTTTTTCACTAGGATCTCCCAGTTCATGGGACATTTTATGTGGTTATTTCTAGTCTGCAGTACTAATGTGCCTTGTAACAAAATGTAATGACATTTTGTTGATTTCTAAATGAAATTAACACATCCTCTATTGAGAACACATATAAAATACACTTTTTCTGCAAGTTTTAGTGCACAATTTTCTATTTATTTGCTGAGTTTAACCTATTGAAAAAATAACACATGAATCTAAAATGTGCCACAATGTCACACCTCTGGGTCTTTTCCTTGCCTCCATCAATGCCACAAACTACAATTCCCATGATTCACTGAACTCTCACACCATAGACTGACTATGAACCACTTCCTAGAGCCACATCACCTGATTATTGAACAGTTGTCACCTGTGCCCTGTTACCTCTCCATGTATAAATACTGGCTATTTGTACTGACCTTTAGTAGTTTATCTTGAACTGATTGCTGTTTTAGCTTTGCCCCATTCATGTATTTGACCTTCTCTTTTTGGTAAGCAATGATGCCTGTATTTCTACTCCTCGCTCTTCTGAATTGGCCTGGCTTTGACACTCCTTTTATAAAGCCATTGTTAAAAAATACTCTTTGAATCTTTACGTCCACGGGTGTCTGGCTACTTGGACTAACATTACACCCAACTTTTGCACTGGCCACATTGTGTGTTTTACTTCTTTTCTCTATATGTTGAATAGACAATCAACAAAGGCCACAAATGCTTGTACTTTTTAAAACTTCCACCTTCATGATGCATCATCAGAAAGTTTATTTCCTGATTTTTAAACTAGAACATCTTGCTTTAGAAACTAATGTGGCACCACAGTAAAACATGAGAAGCCATGATGTAGTGATGGCTATTTTTATTTTGGCCAGAGTGTCCATTTAGGAAGTGAGAGAGGAATCTATCATGTTTGATTTTCAATGGGTGGGACTAATTTTGAGAATGAAACATCAGTCTAGGTCTTCTGGATGCTAACTGAGCTTTTACTGTGATTTGGGGAGGCTGTTACCACATTAACTCGGTCAACCATCACCAGGCACAGGCATTAAAAACATAGGAGAAAGACGTGGGCTTTTACTCAAGGCTAGTGTGCTTGGCTGATCATGGCTTTAAATACAAAAAAGGGTGCTAGCTGAAACCAGCATTATCTTTACATTAGTGTAGTGTAGGTGATTTTTCCGTATATTTTGTGTTTTGATATTGATGGATGCCTAGTGTAAATAGTCGTGCTTCTTCGAAGATATCTGGCATAATTAAATTAAGTTATAATGGCCTTTTCTTTTGAAATATATAATTCATAATTTTTGTATTCTTCCTGAATTTGTCAAAGTCGATAAAGCACACAGTTTGAAGCACCATATGGTCACAATGATTTATAACAGTTCTCAGTCTCTCTTGCTCTTTCCTAAATTAGGATCTGCAATGCCTTTTCTTTCTCTTTCTATATTCTCCACAGTAAGCAATGCAGCAGGACACTGGAGACCGCAGCGATTTGCTGATGCTTGTGTGTGGACGCCCAGCTGTGCCTCTACCCACATCTCTGCTCCAAATCAAAACAGCTCAGAGTACTTTTTAATACCAATGTGTATATATCAGGCATTAGATCTACTTCTTCACCGCAGCAATTTTATATTTGAACATGTTATTAAGAGCTTTGTTGATTCTGGGAATCCAGCCAGACTACATTCTGCTTCCTCACCACAGTGTGTTCAGACACAAGGCTCTGCAAAACCAGCAAGAAATTACAAAAGCCTTCTCCTGCTATGCCATGCTGTGCTATGTATTTGTGTAAGGGAAAGAGGGATGAATTGGACAAAGTGGCATAAACGACGACTGCTGCAAAGTTGTGCAAAGTCCTAATTTGAATATGCAATAAGGAAGTTGTTGGAAAATTCTTGCTGCTTGTGTAAAGCTCCCCTTCAATCTGTCTGAGACAATGCAGACTGCCTTTGTTTTCCTTTTTGTGGGAAACGCTCTGATTTGTGGCCACTGTGTGGTTCTGGATAGCGCCTAAAGGAAGAGGCTGACCACACTGTGTACTGTAGTTTGCAGACCCATCCATTCATCTCCTGCAGTGAAGCTTTGAAAGTCTCTGTCTAATTAGTAAGTTTTGTACTATCCACCATATTATTACTCAAAATAAATATTAGCATGATCATTTTTGACTGCTATGGAATTACCAGCAGGAAAGTACATACTGGTCATCCTTCAGGTCCACTGTTACTTGTATATGGTGTAAAAAGGGAGTATTTGCTAATATTGAAGGTGCCAAAAGGGTTCTTGAGGCAACGCCATCAAAGGTGTTCTGTTCTCTAAAAAATGGTTCAACCATTTGTTGATAACAATGAGACTGCAAGTGTAAAGGACTTCTCTTCTAAAGATTAAAGAACCTCCATATAAGGTAAAATATCAATACTAATTCAAAGTTGTTACCAAAACCATACATCCAAGCCAATAACTACAACCTTTATTTTTAAAAGTGCATACAACCTTTATATTATGCAGAGGTTCTTTAAACTCAAGTCTCTCCACACTTACTCATCATTAACAAAAATGGTCCATCCATTGAAATGTTCTTTATTCAAAAGTGGTTCAACAAGAAATGTTATTACAGCAAGAAAACAGTCATATATATATATATATATATATATATATATATATATATATATATATATATATATATATATATATATATATATATATAATTTTAGAGATGGTTCAGTCTATTCTATTCTGACCATTTTTTTTCTCACCAGCATATCTTTCACTGCCTTCTGGTCACAGTGATGTCTTTATAAAGCCCCACATTCACTGTGTTGTGGTTTCATAGGCAGCTTTTCTCCATTCATTAGCACTAATGAGGACTGACACAGGGATTAAAACTGCATGCCTAAGGCTTAGGTGCCAGCCCCAATCCTTGACCCTAGACCTAACTCTCCTAATCCAGTAGCCCAGGGAAATTATCCATCAGATATACAGTACCACAAAACTATGTGTATACTTCACTGTTAGAAAAATATGGATCTAAAGTGCATACAGGCCACTGGTTTGACATTATGGAAAGACTGAGACTGCAGATCTAGCTAGCTTTCTGAAATCTCCATATTTTCCCAACATTAGACAACTGCTACTTTTAATAGTTGTGAAATCGTCACGATTTTTAAAATGGATTACTTCATTAAAAACAGTTCAAACAAATAATGTACAGGCTATCTGCAGGTCATTATAAAGCTGTGTTCAGCAGATTCAGCTACAACAGTCATGTCTTTTGTAAGCATCACAGAAAAAGAGGAAACCCACACCAGCAAGAAACGATTGCTGTTACAGATTGTGTGTGTATATGAACTAAAGTGTTTATTTTGCTCCATTAAGTCTAGAATGAGCACTGTGGCATACTAACAGGCTACACCAATAACATTAAAAGTTAGGCTTTATCAAAGATTCACTGTAAAACATACAAAGTAAAGTACATGACACTTGAATGTATGCTACAAGCTTTAAATGTTTCAAATGTTTGTGTTTTAAAACTGTCATAAGTGGAAGTGAATGCACACTATGCTTGGCACGTGTTGCAAACTTAGTGCTAAGATTACATTGAAATTATAATAAAAGTATTAGCAGAAATTGGCTTAGTGGTGGTAGAGGTTGTGAAGATTTCTTTATTTCCTATTGTCCTACTGGTCTATCTTATAGTAAGAAACTGAAGGACACACATATTTCTATGCATTTTTATTCAATGATTATTGTATGAGGTATTTTCTAAGGCTTCATTTATATATTTTTCACAATCCTTTTAGATGATTAATTGGTAGTTTAGCTGATAATAAAAGAAAATTACCTGCAAGGAGTACTTCATGTTCATGCAGCAATTCATATTCTCTTGGTGTACTTATTTTAGATATACTATATTGCCAAAAGTAGTCATGCACCCATCCAAGTCATTGATTTCAGGTGTTCCAATCACTTCTATGGCCACAGGTGTGCAGACTGCTTCTACAAACATTTATGAAAGAATGGGAGCTCAGTCAATTCCAGCGTGATAAGATGCCACCTGTGCAACAAGTCCAGTCATGAAATTTCCTCATTACTAAATATTCCACAGTCAACTGTCAGTGGTATTATAACATAGTGGAAGCGATTGGGAGAGTGGGGTCAGCAGATGCTGAAGCACTAGAGTTTGGCAACTTTTTTGCAGAGTGATTCATTACAGACCTCCAAACTTTATGTGGCCTTCAGATTAGCTCAAGAACAGCATAGAGAGCTTCATGGAATGGGTTTCCATGGCTGAGCTGCATCCAATCCTGTTACAGCTGCAAAGGGTAATAGTAAACCTTATGGAGTAAGAATTGGATGTTACTCAAGTTCATATGCATGTGAAGGCAGATGACTGAATACTTTTAGCAATATAGAGTATATAGTATAGATACACTCCACATGCTAGTGTTTAATGTTTAAATATACTATACAATATTGAGCGAAAATGACATGATAGGTCTTTTTTGTTCAGTTCATGTGACAATACTTATTCACCTAAATTTCATGGCCTGTGTGTGGCTTAATCTGTATTTGTATGGGTTTGGCTGAACAAGTGATGTCCTCAGGAGCTTAAGCAAAAGATTGATAGTTCTTAATTCTATCAACAACATTCATCAGTCATAACAAAAGGCTTGTTCTCTTTTGTCCTTGGCAATCGGGATGGACTTCCTAATAATGTGGTTTGCGTCCCCTAACTTGGCACTTTCAAACATCCCACATTGGTGTGTGTGGGCTCCCAGAGTTTGGCGACAGGCGAGGGCAAGCTTAAAGTGTTCAAAGAGAAAACAAATCACAAGCTTAGGACTTCCCCTGCTTAAGGAGGTTACCGAGTTCAGTTCTCACTCAGCCTGATCTATCTGCGCTGCTGCTACTGGAAATGTGTTAGAGAGCGACATGCACCGCCTCCACCCATGATTGGTTGCACAGTGTGCTTTTATGAACACTCTGGTGACCATACGTCCTCTATGGCTTTACATGTTAGATGCATTGATTTTCCCCCAACACTCAGTCCCGCGCTGCCAGGAAATGACAGCCTATGTGAACAGACACTGGGCCACAGTGCAGGAGCTTAAATAGGTTAAAGCTCAGAGCCTATGAACAAGCAAAGGAGGAGAGTTGGGGGAGGGTAGAGTGAAGCTATTTTGAGCTCTTTACGCAGACAAACAACTCACCAGCAGTTTCTGTCCCTCAGTATTTCCTGTGCAATGTGCCGCACTCTTGTTTATGTCTTGTCGTGCACTCAAATAACCTCAGTACCCTTTTTTACGCATAGAGGTCTATTCACATTTTCAATCAGGGTTTTCAGAGCCTTTCCTAATTGCAGAGATATATCTGTGATGTTGAACAGGGTGAACAGGGTGCATCTGGCACCCATATTTCTAAAATAACAGTTCATCAAAAAATCTAATTCACACTTTATCCTAACCTCAAATGTAGTAAGTTAAGATGTGTCTGAAATTAGCTTCTTTCACTACTTTCACTGAAATTAGTTTTTCACTGCGTCTACAGGGCTAAAGTAGATAACAAACAGCTTATGTAGCCCAATTGCATGTTTAAATATACACGGCTCAACCGTGTTGAGTTTTACACTAACAAAGACAAAATTCAGTCATTAAGATGGCTGCTAATGCTGTTTTAAGCTACGCAGCCTACTTTTGTTTATCTTTTTCTTGGCAGTATGTCAAGCTATGTTAGAAACCACACAAGCAAGTCTTCTTGACATTTTATAACAACTGGAGAAGGCTTTGAGGCAAAAGTATAATTTATGCATGCATTTAGACAATCCTAATTGGTTTTCATAAGCTTTCTTTACTTGTTTGCTGCATTAGTCCAGTACTTATTCACCTCCCCGGTTCAAAACTCAAGAAGCAAACTCTGGATGCCAGAGCTGACAAACTACAATCAACTACATTTGGGAAGGGTACAATTTTGCAGTTCAGCGAAAGTTGCAGTTCAAATTTATTGGCATCTTCGGCATGGCCATTAAACTGTAAATAAAGCTGCACTTTGTAAGATTTTTTGTTAAAATTGAAAAAAAGTAGCATTACAAAGTGAGGAGCAAAAAAAACAAAAAACATGCTAAAATATGGTGTGTATGCACTAATGTGTGTCACCATGTAATGCCTGAAATACTGATGTAAAAGTCGGATTTTATAGAGTTTTTCAGACTCATCATGCATCTTACTGTATTGTCACCACATGCAAAATCAACATTATGCTGATGAAGTTATGATGATCATAAGAGATAATTAACTTACATCCTTGGAACACATGTCCTTCACCATGCTCTCTTTCTTTCCAAGCACTCTCAAATTGTTTGTAACAAAAATGTTTGTGGAAGGAGTCCAAAGCACAACTGACATTACAAAATGTTCTGTACATAGTGTGCAATAGCACATTTTCACCAGAGAGGTCTCCGAATCCCCATATCTTACATAGTGTAGCTTTTATCTGGTATCAAAGAATGTCACATGAATATTGTGGTCTGAAGCCACATAGGCTCATCATTTATTCTGCCTGAACTCTAAATGTACAAGAGCTGAGACATGACCGAATCTGTTTTGTCTGATGTCTGAAACCTGACGTGGTCTGAAAATGTCTAAAAACTGTTACATGGCAGTTTTTTGAATAGGCATGATATCTTCCTCCACAACAACACACAGTGCCTCCCAACAAGTGCATGTTTGCAAATGTGGTATTAATGTAGGATATCACATGACCTAACATGTTTAAATGTCCAGTCTTGTTCACTTCTGAAAATGCTAGTGAAACGGTTTGCATGAAACAAATTGGTAACAGATATAAAAAGGCACAAATTATTAATACATTTTAACTAATGACTAATAGTTAATGGGTTGTACAACATCAGTTTATGTATACAAATCACTGCAGGGAATTACTGAAATGTATTACTTTCTAAATCTTATGGCTAAATATTTACATATCATATGTGTAAAATTTTTAAGTCCTGTTAACAGATGTGTGTAAAATATGTATTTTTTAGTCACAAGATACTTTGTGATCACATTGAATAAAGCATAAAGCTTATGTCTCTATTAGAAAGTAATACATTTCAGTATTTAATTTAGCTCCAGTGATTTGTATCCATGAAGGGATGTTGTATAACTCATTATTTACTAGTGAAAGAGTTTGTTATAGATGTACTGGAAACTGCTATTTATACACACATTTGTACATTTTCAAAACTTGATGAACTAATGATTTGTTCATAACTGTCAATGATTAGTTTATTTAGAACATAGTAGTGTTACCAAAACATCAGTAAATAAATGATGTTTTCTCTAACTGAGCTTTTACTGTGATTTGGGAGGGCTATTACCACATTAACTCGGTCAACCATCACCAGGCACAGGCTTTACCTGTGCATTAAAAACATAGGAGAAAGACGTGGGCTTTTACTGCAGGCTAGTGTGCTTGGCTGATCATGGCTTTAAACTGTGAGCCGTGATGAGCGAGGGCTTCAGAGCTCTTAATTAATCCTGTTGTGGTCTCAGCCATGGGGGGTGTCGCTGCGCCTCTGTAGTGGCAGGGCTGGCTGTGGAGGAGAGTAACACAGCAATCCCAATGTGACAGCCCTGCTAGCTACACCAGAGCAGCTCAGGTAACCCTGTGTGACACTAATGTGGTCATGCTCCCCCCTGAGCCACTGCCTCAGATTGCTACTGTTTTCCTTCATTTATTTCTCTCTCACTCTCCCTTTGTTTTTTTTTTTGTTTTTTTTTTTTTGTTTTTTTGTTCTTTTTTTTGCAGCACCAGCACGTCATAAAATGCAGTGCCTCTGAACATTATCAGTAATTATAGTTTAAATGAGACAAAGAGAAAAACAGCACTCTCACCAGAACGCACTGTTCCAGGGCGGGTAGCATAACAGAACAGACAATAAGACTAACAGCATGGCTGCAAACCACTGCTCCTGTGGCCCATTTTACAGTAAAAGCCACTCAAACTGAGGCGAGTGCACAAACATGTAGCATGATTAAGGGTTAGCATGTGTTATACCCTGTCTCATTAGCTCCATATCAAAATCAAGTTACTATTTTAGCTTTTACTCCTGTTAAATGCAGTGGATTTGGACACCACATAAAAAAAATAAAGAAAAAGCTAACATCTAAATCTCAAGCATTGCATGTATGCTGCTTACATAAGGGCCATGTTATGTCTCCTTCTTGTTATCACATTATCCTTTTACCAGCACTTATTCATGAGACACATAGAGTACCACAGTTTTCCACATCAGCGAAGGAAAAGGGTATATGCCACATTTTATTACTATCATATCCGAAACAAGCCTCTTTTTGGTTGTTGTCCATATCTCTTGTCACTGTCCCAACTTTTTTTAAATGTACTGCTGTTATTGAATTCAAAATGGGCATATATTTTTTCAAAAAACAATTCAGAACATTTGATGTTGTCTTTATACTGTTTTCAATCAACTTTGTTTAAATAGATGAAATGCACATAATTTTGCACATCATTGCATTGTTTTTATTTGGCACAGTATCCAAACATTTTTGGAAATGGGTTGTAAATACAATGAACGCAGGTCTTAGTGGAAAATTAGTAGCACTGGTGCTAGAAAAGTTGCAAGTGCAATTAAAATATTTTATGGCTTTTAACATTTCAAACCCTATGAGTGAAACAAATTTTTATTTTCAATTCAGATTCCATACAAGGAGGCACAATTAGCACTTAAAGCAATTTTCTTCCTTGAAAGAGAAGAAACTGGCATGAACCCACACCAGGAGGATATCACAAACGCATCACAAAATGTGTTTACAGTTGCAAACATAAAGTGAAATGGTTTTTAGCTAAAACTAAGGCTCAATGCTATGTAATATGTCATAGTTATGTAAACATTTAAATCTACAAAAAGATGTAGACTAAATAATAAATATTTAAGCTCAAAAAACATGGACACAGAATTTCTCTTGTACTTCGAAGCCACAGTTAAGCCTGATGCGCTTGACTGAGTTGGTCCTGGCAGACAGTGAGGTGGTTGTGTGGGTGAAATGCCTCCTGCGCACAACTGTCCGTCCAAGGCAGAATTAGTGTAGGAGTGTGTGGGATGATTATCTACTGCTATCATGATGCCAGCGGAGAGACAGAGAGAGAGAGAGAGAGAGAGAGAGAGAGAGTGAGAAAGAGAGAGAGAATCCCAATTGAATATGATAGTGATACAGAAATGGTCTTGCAAGAGGTTACTAGGCAACCATTGTGCAAAACAAACCATAATAGAGCTCAGTAATGTGCAGTGAGATAATCCATCCATCTTTACCCACAAACCGTGATGTTCGTGATTGGAAACTCAATGTGTCATTAACGTTAAATACTCCAAGGTCTTTTATTCAGATGAGCTTAGCACCAAGGGACAAAGAGTCAGTGCTGAATCTCATTTCAGTTACCTGGTAGGCAATGAATTAATCATTCATCTGGGGCTCACACACCTATGATAAAGACAGCAACAAACAAAAACACCACCTTCAGAAAACAACCAACAAATTATAAAGCTGTAATTAGAGCAGAGCTGAACATATGTATGGCATGAGTTTGCCAAGAGGCTTCTAGTTGGTTGCTATGGTATCCCAGGTGGTTGCTAGGTTGTTGCAGTGGTATCCCAAGTGTTGCTTTGTGGTTGCTCTTGCATTCCAGGTATTTGCTAGGGTGTCGCTTACCAGTCTCTATGGTAATCATGGTGGTTGCTAGGTGGTTGCCAAGCAGTGGAATCCCATGTGGTTCCTGCAGCACTGCTATGTAGTTACTAGGGTGTTGCTGACCAGTTGCTATGGTATTTTTGGTGGTTGCTATGGAATCCCAGATGGTTGCTATGGTGTTGCTAGCCTTTTGCTACTTATTTTTTATTTTTACTCTTATGGTTGCCAAGGTGTTGCTAGATGGTTGCTATGGTATACCAGGTGGTTGCTAGTGTGTCAATGACCCGTTGCTATTGTAACTGTCGTGGTTGCTAGGTGGTTGCTAGGGTGGTTGCTAGGGTGTTGCAGTGGTATCACAGGGGGTTGCTATGGTGTTGCTTTGAGGTTGCTCTTACATTTCAGGTGTTGGTGACCAGTCTCTCTTATAACTTTGGTGGTTGCTAAGTGGTTGCTAGAGAGTTGCAGTGCTATTCCAGGTGGTTGCTGCAGTGCTGCTATGCGGTTGCTCTTGCATTCCAGGTGGTTGCTATGGTGTAGCTAACTTTTTGCTATTATAACTCTGATAGTTGCCAAGGTGTTGCTAGGTGGTTGCTGTGGTAACCCAGGTCGTTGCTAAGGTGTTGCGAGATGGCTGCTGTGGTATTCGACATAATTGCCAGGGAGTAACAATTGTACATGTATCATGGACACATAAGACGAATGCACAAAAATTTGGCCATATAGCACCGTCATTCACTCCTGTAGGAAAAAACTGTCATGTCAGATAAAAAATCTGTATACAGGCCAACATCTCACAATAAGACTGAACATTCGGTAGTTTGTTTGGTGTCAATATCTCAAACGTCACATAAACATTATGATAGTATTACTGGAATAACTGGTATTCCTGTCCATTTACAGGTCAAATGCTGTTTTATCCTAAAAATGTTTTGAACAAACAATAGTCTTGGTGTGTTTTTGTTAAAGTTTGGTGTTGTTGTACATATATGGTTTATTGTACTTCACTGTGTATTGTAGTTTATTGTATTATCTTATTGTTATTGTATTGCATTGAATGGCACAGAGTTCTGTGTTCAACTCTGTTCCTTTTTCTCTCGGTAACTACAGTGACTTTTTGTTTCTAGCAGTATCTGAGCTCAGGTCTTTTTCTCTAAGCTACTAGTAACTAGCTAATAGACAAAAGATAGACAAAGCACTTCTTGTAAGTCGCTCTGGATAAGAGCGTCTGCTAAATGCTGTAAATGTAAATGTAAATGTTACACTTGAAGATGAATGATTAGGGCTCATAAAATTCACTTCCAGTTTAATCCACTGCTGTGGCTAGCAAAAGTTGGGAAATTTAAAGTTTTGGCGGAACTGTGGTGCATTGCCGTTGCAGCTGGTTTGCTGTCATCCATCTATTATCATAATGTAAATTGTAGGTTTTATAGTGTTTGGAAATAAGAGACAATTAGGCTATTTGTTTCTGGTTTTATTGCAATGAACTAATATTGAATTAATTGGCCTATTAATGTTCTGCAAACAAATGTATTTACTTATAGCAACTGTTACCCTTTTAATCTAAAAGAGAGATGTTGGTGCACAAAACCTAAATATGAGTTCCATTTTAACGTCATATAATATTTATTTTGTTTGCATGTGGCAACTCATTTGTGATAGCAGTGATATCAAACTATTGTTAACACGGTAGGGAATTCTTTGTTGCTGTCCTTCCCAACCTGCCTAGGTACAACAACAAAGTCTGGCTCATTAGCATAATATTTAAACTGGACACATTATGTTATATAGAGACTACATAAGTAGTGGCCACTCAGTAACAGTCCAATTGGAGTAATTTACATATTTTGACAAAAACTGTGTTACTGAGTCCTGTGCTACAGTCTTTTATTACGTTGAATGGGATTTTTGCCAGTGTTCTGTAAAACGTGTCCAGACTCAAATGAATAAATTCATTTGATAATGTGATTGCGCTTGACTGCACAGTTCGGTAAGTGCATTGTGTACTCTCTGAGTATATGAAATGATAAATTGAGACTTGCTGTTGAAAGTTCATTGTCCCATCATGGTTAGAAAACTACTCTTCCATCAGAAGCAATAAAAGATTCACACTGTCTGAGCGCAGCTTTGCCTCTCGCTGCTATAAAAGTCCATGAAGCTGTCTCGCATGAGTGGTGTGATCTCTCCCCATTCCCTCGAACACAGACAAGCCCAGCAATGATTCAGGAGAAGTAGGTCACTCGCTGCAGCCAGAAATTATGCAATGCTGGAAAAATGCGCCTCCGCTTGCACGAGAGCGTAGGGAGAAAATGTCCAGCACCTCATGGATTCTAAAGAGGTGGTGGGGGTGGACACTGGGGGCTGGGAGGCCAACAACGAACGCTGCCAACCTAATGCACATCAAAGGAAAACTAGAGTATTTTCTTGAAGCAGAACATGCAATTTGTTCTGTCTTATGCCACATCTAGACTCAAACATAGGCTAGATTGCTTTGGTAACACATGCAGTGAAAGCAGAAGCCCTGATATATATATTAGCCTTTGCTTCGTAGGCGATTCTTCAGGAGAAGAAGTCACAACAGCACAAAGGCAGCCGAATTGAATCTTCTCCGCACCATTCCCATGGCAACCGGTCATGTAGCTTCTGGGAAATGCCAGCGTGGAAGTGTATTATTTAATTAAAAACAGACTGCTCTCTCTCCGGGTCTTTCACTGTCTCTCTCCCAGACACACCTACCCTAGATTCGGGCCAGTAATTGAGAATGACGTGCATTTACATAAGACCTGCTTCTACTTATTTACACAAGGTGAAAGGGGAATATGAAAGCAAATGGGTCCTTAGTAACACTAACTGTATCCAGCAAGAAACAATAGATTAGTCTTCAATTGGCATGGATGACTCCAGTTTAAACAAAAGTGTAAAATGACCTGATTATTGAGTGATTTACTTGTTATATCACACTGGAAACAAATACAGACCACCGCTGGGAGCACGGCAGACAGGCTAGATGATGTAATCACTCCTACATTTGACACCATTAATCTTATAACTAAACCTTGTATGTACAAAACAGTACCTTTATTAGAGATGGAGAAAATGTACTTAACTTAACATACTTGTATTTTATTCTGTCCCTTCTTCTCTTTCCACTTATAACATTTGTGTGGTTTCATGTACCAAACATACTTATAATTCATTTTTATATGAGCATTTTCCTCTCTTTGTCCTTTAGAATTAAACTGGCCATATTTGTTACTGTGCTGCTCTGTATTGTACTTCATTCAAAAACCACTCAGAGCTGAAACATTCCTTAGAACTTCAATATGAATGGGTGGGGCTAAACTGCCATAGGCTGATTAGATGGATATAAGCAAATGAGTTGGTTCTTGTGACATCACAGAAACAACAATTTCAGAACGGGCTGTTTTCGCAGCTTAGTTTCCATTTATGGACTGGATAGTGGACGTTATGTTATGAAACCTAAACAGTGTTTACATACTATATCAAACTTTTGAATGTGCAAAAGCAAGGGAGAGTCAGTTTTCCATTATATGGGCATTTTAAATGCTCACAATGTTGAGTTAATATTTTCAAATGATGTAAAGAAATAAAAACTTCTACAGATAACACACTTTTGCTCACAATTACTGTTTATGCCCTGAATTTAACATACTGGAAAAAAATAAAATGTAATAAATGGCAAAAGTTATGGCACATTTACATTTTATGTTTTTTTTTCCCAATTTGTTAAATTCAGCAAATAAATAGAAACTGTACATTAAGATATGCAGAAAAATACCACATTTATGCTCCCTGTGGAGGTTGTGTTGTCTTATTTTCCTATAGAAAGTGAGCAAGACATGTCATTTGACGAGGGGGAAGTCAAACTTTTGTGCACGACTGAATGCTGCTTTGGACATTGTGCCAAAGCAGCTTTACAGGAATCCACCTCACACATAATGAGCAAGCTGAGGGTAACAGTAACAGGAAAACGCCCTAAGAGCAAGAGGAGGAAATACTGAGAGGAACCAAGACTCAAAAGAGGAATCTGTCCTCATTTGGCCTACACTGGACAGTGGAATTACAAAATACTTCAGTTGTGAACTATAACATTACATTGCATAGTGTACATTAAACACAGGGGACATACTAAGCTGTTTACGCCAGTACAAATTGGATGCATTCTGCCCATTTAATGGGCCTTTTCCATGGACAGAAATGCAAAATTTGCTTCTCTTTCTCATGCATATGCATTTCAGGGACAGTGGGGGAAGACACAAGAGAGGCTGATTATGTATTGGATTTCCTAAAGTTTGAGCAACTTGGCTGGGTTTACGTCTGTTTTCCTCTGCCTTTTAAAAGCAGGTGAAAATTAATGTTAGGGTCTCAAAAGATGTGTTGTTAAGAGATTTCCTTTTACAGTTGCACAGGGTAGACAGAGGCATGAGCCTTGAGCGTGTCCTGAAGAATGTGTACTATCAGAATAACATTCTTTAAATTCTCGAGACCAGATGTACATGTTAGAAGATGCAACACAAAATATGTGGTGATGTGGCCACAATAGAATGCAGCCCATACCATACCGTTTTAACCACTAACAAATAAGTGGTCCTGTGCTCAGTTTGCATGAGCTGCATTCTTAGTAAATCGAACGTTAAACTACAGGCACATCTTGGGTGCATATTGTGATCACATAAAGGTACTTTTTGTGCTGCTCTTGCACATGTGCGTACGTCTGGCTCTGAATGTTCAACAATTTGGAAAATTCCCTTCTAGTATGAGCTTGCCCTTTTTGATTGAGATAAACCACTGTAATGTTCAAGCACCTTCCAGTCACATACACGCCATACTGTAATTCATTCATTATCTTGATTCACTGTTATATATCAAATCATCTTGCATTTGATATTCGTGCATAACCTTCTATTGGCCGTTGGACTGCTGTAGCTGGTCAGTGTTCAGCAGGGTGACCTCCTGTCCTCCCTTTTACTGTCTTAATGTTACATGCTGCCTTAGAGTGGACCGATGTGTCACCTGTCAAAATAGCATAACTGAGGGTGAGCCTAAATGCATCTTAGTATCATGTTGCCCACAACTGCAGAGTGTTAATTTCTGCAGAACAGTAGACACACATTCACACATGTACACACACACACATTGACGCTGGCGTGCTCTGCCCCAATAGGTTTGCTTTGATAACAACATAGGCTTGACTTAGTTGCCATGACAACAGTACAGAACAAAGGCAGGAGCCTTAATACTGTCAGTGGTGTGAGACACAACATCCACAGCTGCAGGCTCTCGCCCTAACGTACACTGAAATAATACAGATTACAAACGGAATTCTGTTTGCCCTTGTTCATGAAAAGCTGCACTTTGTAGAGCAGCTGTGTGTTTTTAATCAGACAAATAAAGAGATATCCAGCATGTCATAAACATCCTCTTTTGTAAAATATGTAGGGACAGTTATTCAAGAATATCCAGAGTTCTGCAGGGACAAAGCAGTGTTATAAGGCAAAGATTCAATCTAACTCTACAGGAAAAAAATGACAAATTGAGTTAATTTGTGTGTAATTGTCATGCTCATAATGGGAACTCTGAGTCTAAGCTGGATTTGCCTATAGGCATTAATTAAGATTAAGATTAAGTGACCCTTATTAGTCCCACTACGGGGAAATTTCACCTCCGCATTTAACCCATCCATGAAGTGAAACACCACGTACACTCTAGTGAACACACGCACACTAAGGTGCAGTGAGCACACTTGTGTGGGCAGCCCGATCCGCAGTGCCTGGGGAGCAGTTGGGGGTTAGGTGTCACCTCAGCTGTGTGCTGTTGATCAAACCGGCGACCTTCGGGTCATGAGGCTGGTTCCCTAACCTCCAGCCCACGACTGCCCCTTTACATTTTCTAAAACTAAAATATTATAAATATGATACATTTTGTCCTTTGCACATTTCTGCCCAAAATGCCACTGGGTCTATGTTTACGCCATTTAGCAAATGCTCTTATCCAAAGCGTCTTACAATTTGATCATTTTATACAGGTAAGCAAAGGTAGTGTTAGGAGTCTTTCCCAGGGACTCTTATTGGTATAGTGCAGAGAACTTGCCAAGGTGGGAATTGAACCCCAGTCTACAGCATAGAAGGCAGAGGTGTTACCCACTAGAACTGAGGTTGGTTAGAGTCACAATACAAAAACCCTGCTCGAAAAACCAGCACAGGCCAAAATGACCAGGGTGACCAGCAGGACAATACTGAGTGACCAGGTAACAGGCACATGACTAAGACTAAGACTAATCTAGCATAATACAGCTTAGTTATTCATACTGGTCTGTGCTGATTTTTTTCAGCAGGGTAATGCTACATACATGCTACAAACATTGAAAGGACATTGCATTAAAGTAAATCTACTCTTAAACTTCAACACTATATACTGTTATACAACAACATCAACATCAGCTTCTCAAACTTTAAGTTTCTACTGCCAAACCAACTTAACTACCACACTGGACAAAGCTTTCCAGTTTGATTGGGGTGTAGATGAGCTTCCCAGTGTTATGATATTCAGTGTGCAGCAGTGTAAACTTGCACGTAGCAATATTCATATTTCAACTCTTTATCTACTTTATAATTAAGAGGTGCCAGTAAGAGCCAGAAGTAGGTACAGCAAAATGTACCTGGCTTGGAACATTTTTAACACTTAGACACAGTGTTTCTAATATGCCAGCAATAAAATAATGACCCTTCTTCATAGGTATGTTGTAACACTGTGGTGAGTGTGAAAGGATTCAATGTGCACACATTCACAAACAAACTATTACAGAGCACCTAATAATAAAGGCAGCATGGTGCTTTTATATAGTTATAGAAAACAGTATGTCAGAGTGACACCAAAAATAAAGGTATTATGGTGCTTCTTTTGCATAGTGAAAATGCAGTATCTAACCAGAAGTCTCACACAAAGTCACACAATGTTCCACTTACGCTTTCCACTTACGTTCCACTTAGGTAGGCTAACCAAAACATGTTTGATGCCCAAATTTTGCTTCTTTATTTTACCACTTGTACTACAAGGCCATCAAGCTAACAAACAATAGATGTCAACAACCAGCCAAATCTTTTCTGTAAATATCCAAAACATCTCTCAAAACCAAATCCAGACTCACATGTGTGGTTTAGAACATGAAATACTTACTGTGATCTATAAAAATGAGCAAATCCACACCATGTGGCTGTCTGCAGTGGACAGCCATTTTAGATATCATGTTTTGTGCCAAATTCCAATTTCTCTTTAGAGATTTGTTCATTTGTACAGTACCCAGTAAGTCCTAAGTAAGTACTGTGTCTAAAACCACATGGACAAGTCTGGGTGACCTTAATGAAGACCTGGATGTGGATGTATTTATGTAAACATTTGGGTAAAAATGGACTCTTATTGCTAGTTAGCAGCATTAGTCTTGTCACTCTAGTGTTAAACTAAGTCAAATTTCAACACTAAATATGTTTTAGGTAATCTGCTACATCACGCACAAATGGAAAATTATGTAAACGACAAGTCTGTGAATGCATCACTGATGAGAAGTTGTGTACGACAGAGTTCTAACCATTCTAACAAATAGTGCAATTCCATCCAAAGGCCCACCATGTTACCAATTGGAAGACACTGCAAGTGTGCGTGATGATGTTTATTCAGGTTGCCTGTATTTATAAGCAGGGAGACTCCATCTGCAAGCCTCTCTGCTGCTTTGTTTTTCTCCCAGCCACTCCTGTCACTTCAGTTCAGCTTGCAGTCTCTGAGGAGCCTCTTCTGCATCTCTTTCTTTCTCTCTTTCTCTGTCTTACACACACAACACGCACACTCTCACCCACACACTGCCTGTCCCATCCCACGCACTCACCTGCCCATGCTAATATCCCCATATCAGGAGGCTCTTTTACTGCAAGACGACATAAGAGTTAGCGTGCTAACCTTCATAGACGTGGGTCACGCACCATAGGTCATGGGCATAGATCACGCACATGGCTAGAGGACTTCTGCTAGTTAGAGTGTCCTAACTGCATGAGAGAAAAAACAAGAATAAAATCTTGTGCAAAAGTCAGAGACCACCTTCTTCTATTCAATTGATTTCCAGTCAAAATGGCCTTTAAGTACAAGTTACTCATAATTAAGGGGATATTTCTGAAGGAATTAGATACAAGATAATGTGTAGCTGTTGAGAAGTTGTTACTAAGAATTGGAAATTGACAAAAGAAGAAAATAAAAAAATAAAAATAAAATAATAATAATAATAATAATAATAATAATAATGACATTTATAATATTTTATATATATATAGCTGTTTTATATATATATAGCTGTTGAGACTATATAGCTGTTGAGACTATGCAAATACATGTTTTCTATCAAATGTACAACTTGTACTTGAGTGTTTGATGTTACTCAATCTTCCACACCTGTAATTGTAAGTGTCCTGTCTGTGGGCTATTTTTGGCTGCAAGTCTTGAGGGATTTGTAGATAGCTCTCTGTTGTGAGTGTAAGAAGACCAGATTTGTAGCGACAGAGCTAAAAGGATTGATCCTGTCTCTCTTTCTCTCCTTCCCTCTCTCTCACCATGTCCCACTTGCTGTTGTGTTCTGTCTAGAGCCTATTGATTAATGTGCTTGATAAAAGACACATTTACCCCTGTGGAGAATCATTAACTATAGTGCAGACTGCCACTGCTGCTTTCCAAGAACAGCACCCATTAAATAATCCAGTCATGTGATTAATCATTGGCTCTTCTGGGCCTTCCAGGTAGTTGCTATGTCATTTATTTTAGGTAAATTTTTGATAGTAGGCACAAGTAAGAATGTGGTTACCCCTGAATGACTCCAGTAAGCACAGATAGAGATCTAAGGCACATTTGGGTTGAGACAGACAGGATGCCCCCGAGAGGACTGTGGTGGCAGCCCCATGAGAGTTGTAACCCTGCAGCTATTATTTCCCCCAAACCTGGGAGACTCACAACTTCAGTCCAATGAGAGGTCAGCAGCGAAATGCACATGCAGACGCAAATGGAAACAAAAACTGGCTATATCTGTATTCATCTCTGGGTAAAGTTCTTGCTTTGAATAATTCACTGTTCTTTGTACCGAGCGACCTCTTTTGTCATGCCCTTGAAATCACTGTCTGGTAATTCATTTAGCAATTAAGTTTTGTGATACACGAGGATGTCATACTGCAAAATGTTAAACCCTCGAGCTCTTATTTGGATGGCTCTTGTCTAAATACATTTCCATTATCCAGTCCGTTAATGTTTTTTTTTTTCTTTCAAAAACCTTGCGCTGTTCAAACACAAGAACACCCTGAATCAATGTCATATCCGTGGCTTCTTCTAAAATAGAAGACCAAACCCAAGGGAACATTGCTCAAGAAGAGGAGAGAAAGACAGAGAGGGAGGAGAGAGTGAGTGAGAGAGGTAAACATGGTCCTTGGCTGCGTTTCTATGGGAACAGAGACACCAAATGGCGGGCTGCATAAGTACAGGCCGGATGGTGAATGAGGAGGTCGGGGTGGGAGGACAAACACACTGTTTAGAAAGAATGAGAAATGGCACAGGGCTCTGGTGTAATCTCCAACCATCAACATTCTACTATTACACTCACAGTATTTCATCTGTAATACCATCCATTGTATTCATTATGCCTATTTGAAATAACTCCATCTCAGCAAAAAGCAAAGCGTCCTGCAACGTCACAAGCTGCTCATTGCAAATGATTTCACTGTCGATTGAAACCATTATAACAGCAATCATTCAATCAGGGATAATATCATTAGGTGGTTAGGTAACAAGGCTGTTTTATATGGGCAGACTGTGTTAAGATGGCAGCCTACGTCCTTCTCAAGACCTGGTTCATCTCAATACGTACACCTAGTGGCAGGACACTTGCATAACACTTCTCGGCCATAAATTAGCAGATGTTTTGTAAGTGGCTGAAAGCACGTGTTGATGTAGTTGAGAAGCTGGCATGCTTGTCAGTCTAAGATAGCGATATTAATCATTTGGGCTATTCGTTATGTAGTCATGATAATAGCAAACAAAGATCATGGGGTTTGTATGTGACTATATTGTATGCAAAATGCCTGCTGACATAATCAAATGTTTGGACTCATTTTACTTTCATAGTACACTATAGTCTTCTTTACATTATGTACAGGTGTGCAAATTGTTTACAAACTAGCTGCTGAAGCTCAATTGATTCTCAACAGTGTTACGGTTAGGGTTAGAATTTGGACCAGGATTAAGGTTAGGTTTAGGTCTTTGGACTGAGGTTAAAGTTGGGATCAGGATTAGGATTATCAAAGATTAATGCCTCAAAATCATAGACATTGCATACTAAGGGTTTTCATTCAGTAACTACTGGGACCTCTTTACAACCTGGCTGACCTATTCTTTGATTATAGACATTTGTAATAAAGCTTTGTGGCTGCCAGTGCACCTCTGCCATGTAAGGGGTTAGGGTGTATTTAAAGAGATAAAGAGATACTTAGTTGAATTTAAAAAAAGAGGTTATTTAAGCATAATTCAATTTAACAATGTATATATCTATAAGCATAGTTAAGTTTAACATTTTACATTTTTTGCTTTAATTTTTTCCCAAAACTTAAAAATAATAATTATGCAGCAACATTTGCAGGAAAATGCCATGTTTAAGTTTGGTCCCTGTGGAAGAAGTATTCAACTGCCCATCCTGTGCGGTCTGATGCTGTTGCTTCATCTGCCTTGATCAGGTGCCCATTGCTTACCAGCCTTCTGGGCTAGTTTGACCACCATGGAACATCCTGCTGTACAACGGTGTGTAAGCCTCACCTGCATGCCACTGACCCTTCTGATGATAAATAAATACATTTTTGACATTGTTTCTCTAGCTTTTCCCCTTTTCTGTATTTTACACTTATACTAATGATCAAACTTAATGTGGTGTCTGGTGTTATTGTTTAATAGCCAGTGTTGACCAGAGGAGGAAGGGTTCCTCTCTCAAGGTTTCCCTTTGGCTTGGACAAGGGGGCTCGGACACTGATTTTTCTGTAAAGCTGTTTTGTGAAAGCTTGACTTGACTTGAATTGAATTATTTTAATCTAACCAGGTCTACTGTTTATAAGTTCTCATAGTTTGCAGTTGGAATGGGTAATAGTGGGTAATCTCACTGCCCTCCACACAGCAGGGGTTTGATTCCCACCTGGGCAAGCACACTATGCAATGCCATTAGTTTAGCTGGCAGCACAGTTCAGTTACAAAGCCATGATTATGCATTTTCTTGTCATTTGCACTGCCAAGTAAGCTGTATTGTACTTGAGTACCTGTGCTGACTTTGTTTACCTTTCTCCTCTCCCCTTGTTACCAAGTTGAAGTGGGAAATAGATATAGGTACTCCACAAAGGTACAGATATTTATGGATTTGGATCTGTAACCATACTGTGCCCTAAATGCCCAGAGATAGAAATGCCATCAAAGACCTTGGAAAAGATTCTTAATAAAACATTCACCTACATCTGCAAAATGATTAAACTGAAAGTTACTCTGGATAAGAGCATCTGCCAAATGTATAAATGTAAATGGTTCAGGGATTATTGTCATCTTTGTTCTTTGTCTATGAGGTCTTATTGTATTTGTAGTCTTAGTACCATGTCCCCCAACACACTGCATAAAACCATGCAGATATTCATGTCTTTTGTATAAGGTAAGAGACTCATGAGACGCTTATTGTGTTTTCTTTTAGTTCAGATAGTGAACTCCCCATACAACATAACCTAATCAGTGCAACTTCCTCCAGTTCTTTCCTCCCCAGACAAGCACCAAAGGGCCAAGACAGACCGGGGCACCATGCTCAGAGAGAGACGCGTGGAAAGAGCGATGAGAAGAGGAGAGGGGTAGGGTGTTTTTTTTCCGTTCTCTGTCTCTCTCGCTTTCTTTCACACTCTCTCTAACCTCTATCCTTTTGATCTGTTGTCTTGGTTTTCGCATTGGTTTGATTTGGGCTGATGTTTATCAGGTCAGGCTTGTGGTGGGCTCTGCCAACGCACAAACTAGAGCAAAAGGTGCTTGACATTCCTTTTAAAGTAGACGGTAATGTTGCCTTTTAGTTGTGAAGGGATATTGCGATGGCAAAAAAAAATATTTAGCTTAGATAACTTAGTTATAATAGAGTTATTACATAAGAAAGTTATGATAGCATTTTTAGATAAAAAAAATAAGTTAGTCTAAAAGTTGTAATATAGTGTAATATCCATTCAATTTTTGTCCTTGTCTTTTTGTTTTTGCTTTTTTCTTGATTTCCTAGTGCTGTGTTTTTCTTTATCTGCCATGTGCCTTTGTTTTCTTTTGACATGTGTCTTTTCATTGACTTTTGTTGTCATGTTGGCTCCTCCCCTATCCTGCCCTGTCTTTACCTGTTCTTTGTCTCTTAGCTCTGCAATCTCTTTGGTCTCAGGTGTTTCTCATTTTCTGTTTTTATACCCCTATGTTTGCTCAATCCCCTTGTCTTGCATTGTGTCTATATACCCTGTTGCTTGTTTCTCTCATTGTTGGTTTTTGTTTCTTGTTTAGTTCTGTTTACTTTGTTTGGCTTTGTCATGGATTTATCTGTTCTACTCAACTCTGCTATTGTGTTTTTGGACTCTGAAATGTGTTTAAATAAAAGCAACTCATACTTGCTTCCTGCCCCAATGCCTCCTATATTACATATAGTCTCTACTTTTCCCAAAAAATAACTGTATATTCATTTCCACTCCCAGGCCGAGTGTTATGGTTACATCTCTAGTGTAATTTCACAACTCAGCAAATGAAGACTTCTTGATATTCATGTTCACTGGAATGCAGTTTGTGAATGTGTGATTCAGGCCGTACACTGGAAATGTGTTGTGGGAAAGTACCTGTGTAATGTGATACCAGCTCCTCTAGATGGCAGCTTGTGTCAGTTAAAAGTGCTCCCTACCCACACACACTACAAGACCTTTTCTAGAGATAATTGTCCACTCAAATGAGGACAAGCTGCCTTTTCATATTGTCTATAATAATACAACAATAATAATAACAATAGATTATACAGAAAAATAGACTAAAATCATTTCGTTTTAAATTACCCTATAACTTAATTATGTTTACATTATTTAATATTCCATCTTCTCCCTAACAGAACAATAATAACAGAAAGTATGTGTTTTGGTAGTGAATATCCTTAATGTTACACACTGATTTTCAGATTTTGGGAGGCATTTATTTCAAAACAATGGGATCTAACTTCTCCCCATATGGCCATGAGGGACAGGGATACTGTCTCACTTCCTGCTCTGACATGCAGGAGTGTGGCTAAAATAATGTATCTATGTAAAATACATATATCTATGTCTTGATAATAACTTGAAAATATGGGACAGCATTTCTTTAAGTAAAGATTTACATTCAAAATTATAACTTTTTCAAATTCACTTCAAAAGAAATTTTTGAATGTATCATTACTGTTTCAATAAAATCCTTTGGTTTAAAAGGTTACAAGACAGTCCTTATAAAGATATCATGTCCAAATACTTTTTAAGAAAAAGTAATTCTGTAGAATGGACATATAGCACATGTAGCTCAAAAAGTCAGTGAGAAGAAAACCAGCCTTCTTATTAGAAGTCAGAAAAACATGAATTGATCGCTTAAATCCATAGAAGCTTGTCCGAGTTGCAGAAGTTTGGGAACCTCTGATATAATGACAGGACTCTATAATCTGGTTTTGTTGATATTCAATAATAATTGAGTTTCCAGTTATCTCAGATGGAGGCATCACACTCAGCTGGTCTTGACAATAATTTCCAGTCGACCTTATGCCAAGGCCAAGAGTAGACTCCAAGTCCAAATGAAGTCAAGACCTAGACAAGACCAAAGCCACTAGTTTATGGTCTCAGACCAAGACTTGAGTATCTGCTTCCAGTTAAAGTTACATTTTTTTTACCATCCTTCCTATTATGAGTGGGGGAAAATGAACACTTACACTTACAGCATTTATCAGACGCTGTTCTTACAAGTGACTTACAAACAGATTTTTTGTCCATTTCAAGATGTGTCCTAACTTGTACAAAAAGTTTAGAGTCCAACTACCCTTGAGCTTAGATACTGCCAGAAACAGGAGTCCATGCTCATACCTAGAAAGAAAGTTTTTAAAATACAGAATTAAGGCATTGCATTAGTGCAATACAAAACATTTTAATAATTGCTATATTGGTGTTCATTTAAGTGCTTCAGAAGGAGATGGGACTTCAGTTGGTGTTTGAAGACAATGAGCAGGTCTGCTGTTTGTACAGCCAGTAGAAGTTTGTTCCACCGTCTGGGTCATAAGACAGATCAGAGTCTTGAAGAATGGCAGGTCAAGCCAAGCTGTACTTGAAGATTGAAGGGCTCAAGATACAGATCAAGTTTTGACCATTGCCATCAGGTAGGGAGGAGCAGGTCAAATTTTGGCTTTGTAGGCAAGAATTTTAAGTCAGATGTGGGCAGTAACAGTGCCCACAGAAGCCAATGAAGGAAACACAGCAGTGGAGGGGCATGAGCGAACATAAGAAGGTTGAAGACAAGCGATGCTATTACAATCTGGATCAGTTGGATCTGGGCCTGATGGCACACCTAAGAAAGACTAAGCAAGAGTAAGTTTCAGTAATCAAGCCTTGAGATGAGAAGAGACTGTATAAGCTCTTGTGTGGCCTCCTTAGAGAGAGAGGGTTGAATTGTCCGGATACTGTAGAGGAGAACCAAGTCATGTTTGCAGTATGTATGCAAACTGAATGACCACCAGAGTTCTCGAATGAGATGGTAAAATCATGTAGTTCCAGGATGGTTAATGTGCACCTTGGCAGGTTCGCTATAGCTCCAGTTGTTTTAAAATTGTCGTAACAGTGGAAATAGGCTGTTTTAGGCATAATTTTATAGCTATGGCCTGATTTCTGAAGGTCAGCTCACTTTTAACCACTTTTAACTTGACTTAAGGAGAAGTAAAAATAGCTTATCCAAAAACAAAAAGAAATTTAAGTAGAATTTAAGAAGTAGCAGATAAGAAAAATCCAATTGAGTTCTGTGTTCCCTAAAGGGCTGCAGTGTAATTTTTTAGTAACTACAACATGCCAACATGTCAATTGTCATTACAGATAGTATTTAACTGGCGTCACACAACAGCAGCACTTGTAGAGCCACTGTTGTGTACACATAGCCACATAGTTACTTAATAAATCATCCTGACAGATAAAATATATCTGGTGTGCTGTGTACTTCCTGGCTGTAGTGACAACAGCAGCAAAGTGGTATATGCTTAAATAGCATCCCAGCTGTCTGACATCATAATGGGAAAGAGACTGGAGAGCTGAGCCAGTGAAGGAGAAATCTTTGGAAAGTGAGATTAAACAGGAAAAACTTGCAGCCATCTTACCAAAGTTCATTTTCATCATTTTGTCACAGGTAGACAGTTGAAAGACCTTGTCCTTGATCATTTTTAAGTGTTGACATTGATGGTTGATTTCTTATGTCTAGATCTATTTTGGTTTAGCTGGTACAGGTGTAGGCAACCCAAATGTTAAGAAGAGCCATTTTGTCCTTTCAATAAAAATCAACCCACCTCAAGCCACAACATTTAATGTCCATTTTACCATCTTGGTAATATGTGCTCATCTACTACTATAGGCTAAAAAAAAAAAAAAAAAATGAAAACGCAGACTTACTTTACTTTAAGCTTTAGCTCAGCAATAGCCATGTTTCTCACATCTCCATCGGGAAACTTCTTCACACAAGTGGAATAGTTTCTTGTACACTGTCTCTCAACTTGTTTGAATTTTCACGTTCCACCTTAAATTGTGCCTGAGGCACCAGAATGTAATTGCTGCACCATTTTAGATGGAACAGGAATATTCAAATGAATGCTGGAGCCTATCCCATCTGTCATTGGGTAGAAGGCAGGATATAAAAACAAAATTCAATGATGTGCATATGTTTTAAACCCTATATTTCATTGAAAATAGCACAAAGACATCAAATAAAATGCTGAAACTGAGAAATTTTATTGGTTTTTGAAAAATATATGCCCATTTTGAATTTCATGCAAACCACATGTTTACCACTGTGTTTCATGACCTCTTCTTTTAACAGCTCTATGTAAGTGTTTTGGAACTGAGGAGACACTGCTGTAGTTTTAAAAATGAAATGTTTTCCCATTTTTGCTTAACATAGGATTTCAGCTGTTCAACACTTCAGGGTCTCCTTTGCCATATTTTTCATTTTATAATGCACCAAATGTTATCAGTGGTGACAGGTCTGGAATGAAGGCAGACCAGTTTAGTAGTTTTAATACAGAGCCATGCTGTTGTAACATGTGCAGAACGTAGTTTTACATTGTCTTGCTGAAAAAGACGTTGTCTGGATAGCAGCACATATTACTAAAACATGTATCTATCATTCAGCATTAATGGTGCCTTTACAGATTTGCCAGTCACCCATGCCTTATACCATCATGAATACAGGCTTTTGAACTGTGCACTGATAACAAGCTGAGGGGTATTTTGCCTGGAGGACAGTGTCCATGATTTCCAAAAAGAATTTTAAATGTTGATTCATTGGACCACAGGAAATTTTCCACTTCCACTCTGTCCATTTAAATGAGATCAGGCCCATAGAAGGGTAGCAGCATTTCTGGAATGTTTTTATTTGTGGTTTCTTCTTTGCATTTAAAAGCTTTAATTAGCATTTGTGGGTGCGGCAATGAGCTGTTTTCACAGACAGTGGTTTTCAGAGGTGTTTCTGAGCTCATGCAATGATTTCCACTACAGAATCATGTCTTTTTTAATGCAGTGCTGCCTGAGGGCCCAAAGATCACGGCCAGCAAATACTGTTTTTTTGGCCTTCTCCCTTTTGTACAGAGATTTCTCCAGATTCTCTGAACCTTTTAAAGTTATATTGTACCATAGTTGATGAAAAGCAAAAGTTCTTTGCTATTTTATGTTGAGAATTTTTTTTTGGAATGTGTTGTTGGCATCAAATTCAAAATGAGCATACATTTTTCAAAATAATGTCATTGCATTTTGTTTACATTTACATTTTTCACAGCCTTTTTTTGGAAGTAAGGTTGTAAAACAATATGGCTTAAATTGAGTGCTGTACTGCAAAGCAGACCAGGAGCTAAGCCAAAAGAACAGAAAGACATTAAAGCCCAAAAAAACTATTATGAACTAAAGATGAAAGTATTTTCAAGTACAAATCCATCAACATTTCACTTAAGTACACAACTAAAAAAATTGCTTATGTTTATCACATAGTGCACTGTGTGGAGATATATTGACCGAGAAATAGAAAAGTCTCATATTCAACTTGTGGCACAAGAGATGCCACATTTAGAATCATTTTGCCAGCTGTGTTTGCACATTAGACCTTCGCATTTAACCCATCCGTGCAGTAAAACACCCACATGAACACACACACTAGGGGGCAGTGAGCACACTTACCCGGAGCAGTGGGCAGACCTATCCACAGCGCCCGGGGAGCAATTGGGGGTTAGATGCCTTGCTTAAGGGCACTTCAGTCATCGCTGTCAGTTGAGGGGATCAAACTGGCAACCTTCCGGTCACAGAGCTGGTTCACCTCCAGCCCAGGACTGCCCCACGTGGTAAGTTTTAAAAGAATGCTGTTTGTCACATATTAGTAATGACAGCCTGTTGAGCACATTTCCCCTTACTCACTAGCAGAGATCGGTAGTAAGTAATTACATTTACTCAAGTACATGTACATATGTAAAATATAGGTGGATTTGTAATTTCTATTTTCTTAATACTCAGGAGAATACTAATCTTAATACTTTTACTTTTACTGAAGTATATCAGTGAACAAAGGAATCTAAGTTAACAGCTTTTTAGCCTCTTTGTGTTTTGTTGGTGACAACATCTACACTGCTTTTCAATGTAAGCTATTGTAAAGAGATTTTATTCCAAGCAATTTTGGAGCATTTCTGTTGATTATGAAATTATGAAATTTTAACACAACAGAAAAGGGCAGTTGCTGTGTTCAAATGATGTAGTGCCAGGGTTTCTGTTTTCATGCACACACTCAAACACACACACACACACACACACACACACACACACACTAGATGACTAATTTTAAGTGTGACAGCAAGTGAGTCTATTGTGCTTGTCACTCTTTTTGCACTACAAGCTATGTCAAATATTTCAAGCGTGAGGCTTATGCCCAGCATTAGCACAACTGTGTCTTTAATAGTCCCTCAGAACCTGACTCCACAGAAACATTCAGACTGCTACTGCCAAGTGCTGACTTTGGCTCGAAACACCTGAAGGTAGGACACAAGATTCAGCTGCATGGAAATGTCAAAAATTAAGTATCTAAAAGTATCTGTATTCAGTCCATTTTGTAAAGGTAGTATCAGAGTTCAAAACACCTTTTACATTTTTAGAAGGATGCTTGTAGAATAGTTACCCACTAAACTTAAAATATATACCATCTTTAAAAGAATTGCTTGTTTATTAAATACTTTACAATCAGTGCATGGCACATGGAGCTCTAAAAAGGCTTCTTTACAAATACTGAAGAAGACTGATAAATGTAAGAGATAAGATTAATCTCAGTGTTACTCTTTTGAGTGATGATGAAATTGAACCGTTTCCTCAGAAGTGGACATGTTCATGAGTGAATAACTGTGTTTTGTGGCAATGACATACATGCCATTAATTAAAAATCATACTCATTTTATAGTCAAATTTGCAAAGCTGTGTTATTGGGATACAGTAAATTGTTTGATTAATTCAGGGGATAAATTATGTTGAGAATTTTATAACATTTAAATACATACATTTTTCATGAAACATTAGCAGAGGAATTACATGAAGAAAATTACTGAACCAGTAACAGTGGGGAAAGTGTAAATTAGAAATTACAAAAGCAGAGTTTGTCCCAAGGAGCCTCAACAGCATTTATTCAAAATGTACTCTAAATATATTCTGAATATGTTATGGTTTCATGTGTTGTAATGGAATATGTTCCTGAATACTGTTATGTGTACTTAGTGTACTTAGTACTCAGCCATCACTACTTTTTCAAAGTATTCTACCCAACACTGGTGATACTGCTACAAGTGCTTGACTTATGCTGCAAACAAGAGAATCCAAACTTCTAAAAAGCAGGCTTTCAATGAACCAGAATGTTTCTTTGAACTTGAATAAACACAAAAGAACAACATTTCTCATGAGTAAATGTAGTAACACTTTGTGCACATCACCAATTATTCTTGAGATATTTTGCTCATTGTCAATAAAATAAATGGGTTTTAAAAAGACTGATTTAGGGCTCATCAAATTTTGAGATTTTCACATCTGGTCTTTGGAGTTTTTTTCCTCAAGAGCTTGTAATTGTGTTTATAGTTATGGAGTGTGGCGTGTGTGGTGTGTTGGGGGGTGTTTGAGCAAACAGCCGTAGAAATTTAACTCCTAGCCTTGAGACATGAGGTCTTTACGCTTCATTTCAACTTTCACTTTTAAGTCTGGTTCAGTTTGCTTTTCAAACTTTGTAGTAATTTTGAGGACAGCTGCAGTTTCTTCATAACAGTAGCACAAAATCTAGCATACCTTGGGCAATCTTGCAACAAATAACATCATCTTTTAACATCATTTTTGATTTGGCAGAGAAATCATACCAAGCATTCATTTTGCAAATGCCTTTACTAATCTTGGGAAGCCTCTGTCTTAAACTGTGTGGATTTTTGTGTTGAAGGGACCTCTGTTCACATGTACAGTACTGTGTAAAAGTCAGAGATCACCCTTCATTTATTTCCAATCAAAACAATCGTTATCCATCCATCCATCCATCCATCCATCCATCCATCCATCCATCCATCCATCCATCCATCCATTATCTTCCGCTTCTCCGGGGTTCGGGTCGCGGGGGCAGCATCCTAAGCAATGAGGCCCAGACCTCCCTTTCCCCAGCCATTTCCACTAGCTCTCCAAGGGGGATTCCGAGGCGCTCCCAGGCCAGCTGGGTGATATAGTCATGCCAGCGTGTCCTGGGTCTTCCCCGGGGTCTCCTCCCAGCTGGACTTGCCTGTGACACCTCCCGAGAGAGGCGTCCAGGAGGCATCCTAACCAGATGCCCGAACCACCTCAACTGGCTCCTCTCGATGTGAAGAAGCAGCGGCTCTACTCCGAGTCCCTCCCGGATGACTGAACTTCTCACCCTATCTCTAAGAGAGAGTCCAGATACCCTGCGGAGGAAACTCATTTCGGCTGCTTGTATTCGCGATCTTATTCTTTCGGTCATTACCCAAAGCTCATGACCATAGGTGAGAGTGGGAACGTAGATCGACTGGTAAATCGAGAGCCTTGCCTTATGGCTCAGCTCTTTCTTTACCACAACAGACCGGTAAAGAGCCTGCATCACTGCTGACCCAGCACCAATCCGCCTGTCAATCTCCCACTCACTTGTACCATCACTCTTGAAAAAGACCCCGAGATACTTGAACTACTAAGATACTTGAGCCTATCCCCGACCCAGAGAGGGCTCTCCGCCCTTTTCTGCCTGAGAACCATGGTCTCAGATTTAGAGGTACTGATTCTCATCCCGGCCGCTTCACACTCGGCTGCAAACCGATCCAGCGAAAGCTGAAGTTCGCGGCCTGATGTCCCTAATAGGACCACATCATCTGCAAACAGCAGCGATGTGACCCTGAGGTCACCAAACCGGACACCCTCCATCCCCTGACTGCGCCTAGACGGAGACGGACTCCCCTGACGGAGTCCAACTCTCACTGGGAACGAGTCTGACTTACTGCCGCCTATGCAAACCAAACTCCAGCTTTGTTTGTACAGGGCCTGAATGGCTTGTAGCAAAGAGCCATGTACCCCGTATTCCCGAAGCACCTCCCACAGAATACCCCGAGGAACACAGTCGAATGCCTTCTCCAGATCCACAAAGCACATGTGGACTGGTTGGGCAAACTCCCATGAACCCTTCAGAATCCTGGAGAGGGTGAAGAGTTGGTCCAGTGTTCCACGACCAGGGCGGAACCCGCACTGCTCCTCCTGAATCCAAGGTTTGACTATAAGCCGGACTCTCTTCTCCAGTACCCCTGCATAGACCTTACCAGGGAGGCTGAGTAGTGTGATTCCTCTGTAGTTGGAACACACCCTCCGGTCCCCTTTTTTAAAAAGAGGCACCACCACCCCAGTCTGCCAATCCAGTGGCACCACCTCCAATGTCCACGCAATGTTGAAAAGGCGTGTCACAAAACAAGCGTTACATAGAAATCAATAATTTTTCAGGAAAATATCAGAAAACATATTTAACAGAGAATTACACAGAAGTTTTTTCTATATTTAGTGTGTCCAATTTTCTATTCTTTTGTCTTGCTTTAGATTTTTCCAAGAGCTTAAGAACTTTATGCTCTGCTTCTCACAATCCAAGTAATCCCAAGCAATCAGCAATGTTGAGGTCTGGACTGCGCTGTGGCCAGTCCATCGTTCTGAGAACACCAGCAGCTTCTTTAAGTTGCTACTTCATTTTTGTCTATTTCCATTTATCATTAACAACTTCTTGACACCTACACATCCTTTTTGCCTCCTAGTGTTGTCCTCTCACAGCGGAAAGATGGACAGAAAAAAGCTTTAAGTACCGGTCATCTGATGGTGAGAGTTTTGGTGGTCAGTCCCATTTTCTGTATGTCAGGGATGGGGAACTGTGAATCCCGCACAGTTTGGTGACTTTCTTATTTAAGCACACCTGACTCAACTCTAAAGTTAATTACCATGTTTAGTCATTGTGTCAGAACAAAGAAATCAGCAAATTGCGCTGGACTCCAGCTCCTACCTTCTAAACTGACCTGCCTGCTCTGTCTGACCTTCAGGTCGCCCAGCAGGAGCCTAAAGTTCTACACTGCACTTCTGCTTGGTTCTATTTTCAGCACTAATACACCATGAATCATGCCGGTGTGTGGCACAGTCACGTCCCATCAGCACTTAGAACACAGAGGAGGTTGCTGAGCTCTCACCGAGTAGGTTAGTGCACCCATCCTCATAGAAGGTACAAAAAAATAACAGAGCCACAAAAACAGTGGATTTAGTTGGGTTTCAGTAGTACTTATAAGGGTAGTGTCAATTTATTCAGAATCAGAATTTGGCAACCCTCCTTCATTATGCCATCGATGGGAAATAACTGATGACCAGATATCATTTAAATGGTAAACCATTCTCAGCACAGCAGGGACACCAACATGGTAATTAGTGGTGTAATTCTGTATTAACTTGTATGGGTTTTGTTGTTTTGAGGGGCTTGCCAAACCTGCTTCTTGTAATTTAAATATGTGTATATACTTGAATAATTGAGGATAGGCTACTTACACCTATTTGGTACTTACACCTATTTGCTTTTAACACCAGTAGCATAATCTTAATTTCCACTGGTACCCAGATGGAATTCCATATGCACCAAACTAGCAGCGATATATATTCACATTTTATGGAATTAACTCAAAGGTTTAACATAAACACAGACATATTAAACTTGCATTTGGCATTCAGCTAGACAGAATCTATGTCAGCAAAAAAGTCTATTTTGAAACAAAAAACTCTTTTAGGAAATTGGCATTCAAAAGTACTTAACTGCAACTATAAAATAATTAACCAATACAGCACAAGAGGGAGTATGTTAGCATGAAAAACATCACAGCTGACTTTGATTCATTTGTGCGCTCCTGATCATTGCATAGAACTATAAAGTGAGTAAAACAGGAGTGAGTGAAATAATACTGTAATGAAAAAATATTCATAGGAAATCTGCTATGCTATCCAATTGCTTTCATTTTTATGCTTTACCACTCATATTAATAATATTTTATTATATTTTAATAAATGTTTTTACCTATTGACCTATTTCAATGTATGCTACTAATAAGAGTGGCATGATAGTGTGTGTTGTTAATGGATTAATGGCGTTTTTCCATACTATGCACATTTACTGGCCACTAGACACATTTACCTTATTGATACATCTCACAGGTATACAATTGGAGACTTCACAGAGAAACAACCAGGTAGTACTGAACCAGCAGCAATCGCCCCACAGATCTACCTACCGATTAAATCCAATATGCTTATCATTCTATATGAAATTTTAATGCAGTACACATAAATGTACAGTAGGTACAAGGGTTATAAATGAACACTTTTAACGATGTACTAGAACTGACTGTGGGGCATGTATTGTCTAGTTTTTGTGGCTTTCTGTTAGTAGCAGCATGCAGTGCTGTATAGGGTAAGATTGACGTCACCACAAAACATCAGTTAGATGAGATTTATTTGCGATTGAGACTTTAGTTGGCATGTCCATTTTATGATCCACTTAACTAGCCAGTTCTGATTTCCAGTGCTGTACTAGTTCCATGGCAGGTTTTCTGATAATCTTGCCTACTGCTATACTATGACATTTTTATCTAAACACAGCAGAAGGCCAGTTGTTTCACACCATGCAGGGTATATGGTTTTATAGAGGCTATCATTTCCCCATACTTCTCCCTCTCAGTGGGTGTACAAACAGCATTTGAAGTGGCAGCTGGGACCGACTAGCTCTGCTCAGGCGACACAACACCTAAAACCCTTATTCAGTCAACCTGGTCTTCATTCTGGTTCAATGTGGTCTCATGAATTTCACTGTGCGTTTAATAAAATGGGGAGAGCAGCACAGTGGAACTGAGCATATTTGTAGACCCTCGAGTCAAGCCAAGCAAAGCAGTGCATTTCCCTGTACATTTGAAAGTTTGCAAAAATGTATGGCTTAAATCTCACCAGACACTTTATTAGAACCCCTGACCTTGTAGGTCCACCTCATTGGTGCACAGGTGTACAGAGACTGTAGCACACCTACTGCCATGCCCATTTCTGTTAGCTATCCTCTAGCCCTTTATTAGCAGCTTATTTCTGTCCAGAGACGCGTTCTTACACTTGTACCAGCACCACGCACTCACTACATCCTACTACTCAGTCCTCTACCCGACTGAAATCTGGTCAATAACAGTCCTGTGTTTAGAAACAGATTGACTGATCACTGACAAATTTTGCTTCTTTAGTTTAGCAATGGAGCTACATGGCTAATATTGCTAACAAACACTAGAAGCAGTGAGGGCTCTGCCTATTAAGGGAGGTAAAAATGCTTCTTATGGCCCCCAAAAGGCTACAGCCGCCCCTAACTAGAAGTCAGTAGTCACCCAAATCTTTTTTTTCCCCAAACATTCCCAAAATTTTTCCAAAACTTACAACCCATCTCAACTGTCAACAAGTGAGACCTTAATGAAACCTGTTTTGGAAAGGGATATGTTTTAATGGAAAAGATTTGGGTGACCATTGACTTTGTAGGTATGTGAGCTTTGTATCTCCAACACTAAACTAAAGCAGCAAAATTTGGTCAGCAGACATGTCGTGGCTGATCATTACAAACAGTGTAAATCTGATTTTTAATGAAGATTTCATGAAGTTACTTTAACAATGGGGAAGCACTGCCAGAAATGAAAAGTATGACATCTGTAATTATTGGATGTAGGACTTCCCAGAGATATAATGTTCGCTGTCAGTAACAACACTATTCAAAAGCAGCTGTTACACTGCATTTATGCAAATATATTGTCCTTTGATCAGTGTGAAGCTGGTGATGCATTAACCCTTAGACCACATTGGTGGAACATGAAAAGCCAAAGTGTGAATCCAGGCAGAATTTTCCACTCGACCTTCACGAGTCTTGTGTATGAACTTACATCGCTCACAAGCCACTGTTTAGAGTTATATCAGGAATAGCATGTGAATAACTGACATATCTCTGCCAGGGTCCCAAGGTTATGACACAGCTTTGTACGACACCTGCCATACCATGACTTCTCAGTAAGCCACAGCACTTTATTTAATGGACCAAACAAGTGCAGAGGCTCTTGTTTGTCTTGGGTTACGTGGCCAGGAAAGTGCCTGCTGGATGTAGAACAAAAAGCCTACAACGAGGCAAGCATTCTCAACCCCCTACAGTGTTGTGCCATTCACCCGGAGCGATTCTGTGCACTTGTCCAGCTATGAAGGGAATCTTTGAAGAATATCCTACTGGCTACCGGGCAGCCTTCACCAAGCTTGACAGAAAAGATTGCACAGTCGCTCCAGACGACCTTTACCAAGCGAGCTGTGAATGAATGAGGGTCTTAACTAATGCACCCATACACAACTTGATACTGTAGTAGTTGAATTAACTGCTGGGGTCTGGATGAGTCTGGATGAAACAAGGAAGTTATACCTAATTTGGCTTTTGCATAAACTTTGAAGGAGATGTGCTATATATATATATATATATATATATATGTGTGTGTGTGTGTGTGTGTGTGTGTGTACTCACCGGCCACTTTATTAGGCACACCTGTTCAATTGCGTGTTAACACAAATAGCTAATCAGCCAATCACATGGCCACAACTCAATGCATTTAGGCATGTAGAGGTGATCAAGACAACTTGCTGAAGAGCGAACCGAGCATAAGGATGGGGAAGAAAGGTGATTTAAGTGACTTTGAACATGGCATGGTTGTTGGTGCCAGACGGACTGGTCTGAGTATTCCAGCAACTGCTGATCTACTGGGATTTTCATGCACAAGCATCTCTAGGGTTTATACAATGGGCCGGAAAAGAGAAAATATCCAGTGAGCGGCAGGTGTGTGGACGAAAATGCCTTGTTGATGTGAGAGGTCAGAGGAAGATGGGCAGTCTGTTTCGAGGTGATAGAAAGGCAACAGTAACTCAAATAACCAACCAAAATCTCTGAGGAATGTTTCCAACACCTTGTTGAAAGTATGCCATGAAGAATTAAAAGGGGGTCCAAATTTTAATTGTAAGATATACCTAATAAAGTGACCGGTAAGTGTATATATATATATATATATATATATATATATATATATATATATATACATGCACACAAGGCACCCAAGAAATTATTGTTACTTTTTATAGTTTTTGTGTTTATTTTAAGTATGAATATGAATTTATTCTAATGTATATTGTGATAAACTCACTGCTGAGGTAAATTGTTTAAAAATTACAGTACACAGTAATATATATATATATATATATATATATATATATATACATGTGCGTGTGTGGGTGTGTGTGTGTGTGTGTGTGTGTGTGTGTGTGTGTGTGTGTGCGTATCTATACGTATCTATACCCTAACACTTGCAGAATCACAGAATCATAAGGATTAGACACTGGAAGGAGGAACTGAACTAATGTCTTCCTTCAAAGACTGAACAAATGTATGAATCACAAGTGAGACACTGCAACAACAGCAAATCTCAGAGCAAAACAATTTAGAGGTCCAAAACGTACAAAGGACCAGGATAAAAATCTCCATGTGAAAGGACATCAAAGATCTTTCATGCAAAGTGAACTACAGATATATGCTTATATATCCAGAGCTTAGACTTTAAAATGCCAAAGGTGACTGAACAAGCTAATTTTGTATGCTGTTTGGTCCTTTGCTTGATTGCTCAGTATGGAAGCAGCTAATGAAAAAATATGTTTATTGAACTTTTTGCAGACAAGCTCTGATTACAACAATCAGTGGTGGCTGTGAAAATAGCCAAAAGCGATTCAAAATGACTCAAATCTTTAACAATTTGCAATCTAGATTGAGATATTTGACTCCTGACATCTCTGCCTTGTTGCTTTCATATCAAAGTCAGAGTTTTAAAATGAATTAAGGGTCAAAAATAGCTTATATTGTTTTTGCTACACTTTCATGAGCAAAAATCCTTTCTTTCATAAACCGATACTTAGCTCAACCTCAGTGACCCAAGACCAAGCGCATAACTGTTAAAGTAAGTGTTTTTGTCAGCCCAGCCTGTACAATAGAGCTGACCTGGATTCATCACTGTTGTTTGAGGGTTATTACTATACTGTTGCGGGCTTGAATGAGCAAGATTAACAGCCTGCTGAGTGGATTCCTGACTGGAGGCTGGGCCGGAGGAGCACAGTGAATTTAATGTTCACCAATTGATGGCCACTGTCAGAAGCCCTCCCCTCCAGCCCACAAAACAATATTGACAAACGTGCACGCCGCACTCCTCCTAAGAGTGGCATGTCAATCTTTTATTGCCAGTCGGCCTGGCCCTGCTGAAAAATCTGTTGACAGAAGCCTGACCACGTTAGAGTGCCCGAGTAATGGCCGCCTCTGACTGCGACTGCAACCCGTGCTGTACCTGCCAGGGACGTCTGTGCGATTCCAGGTATTTTCAATATGCGACCCCACTGACTAACGACGTAAGATAAAGAGAGAGGATTTATTGTTCAGATAGAGGAAGGAGGAAATTGCCTCGGCTTCAGTTAGCGGCCCACTCTCTTAGTGCGAAGCAAATATTTGCCACCCGACAGCAGCCTTCACCAGCAGTATTTGCGGTGTTTTCTTTAGCAGTATGTGGCATTGATCAAAAAGAAAAAACCTGACACTGCGGACAAATCCTCAGTTAGTGAGGTGCAAGACAAGCGCACAACATGCTCTTCTTCGTTAAATATTTACCTTACTTAATGACTGTGTTACTGACATTTTAAGGACACCTTTTGTTGCATTTTTTCCTTTAAGTGGAAAATAAATCAAGCAGGCGGCATGTCAGTGAGGCTTAATGTGCTTCTAGTATACAGGAGTCAAGTCAAGAGATGAAAGGCAGGTTAGTGGCTTTTTATTCTACTTTATAGTATTAGGTAGGTAGGTTCTTGTGGCTTTCTTTGGGATGTCCATTTAATCATATGACACTCACAGGCAGTTATGAGTTTAATTTACTCAAGAACATGTACTTAAGTAAAACACTGATGGATTTGTGTTTTGTATTTTCCAAAAAATATTGGATTTGTATTTTCATATAATTACAAGTATATTATTATATATAAGTACATCGGTAGGTAAAGGAATCTACTTTACATTTTCACCATTCATATTTAGTTACTAATTCCTGTTGATGACAGCACCTATACTGCTTTGTGATCGGTCACACTTTCGACATTGGAGCTCTGGCGTTTTCTTTTAGACCAAAAAAAATGCCAGAAAGAGAAGAATAGAGAGCACACAATCCTTAGTTCCTCTGCTGATAGATGCTTTATTTACTGAGACGCTCCTCTGCAGATCTTTAAGTCACTTAGTGACTGATTCGTTTTTTCGACCTTATACCTTTGTAACTCTACTCGAGTTGTTTTTGGGAAGATAGATACTTTTATTTTTTACCTGTGTCATAATTTTACCCTTATATTAATACTTTTACTTGAGCATGGACAAAGACAGCTGTATGACTCCTTTGTGGTTTGTACTACAACAACTGCATGAATCTAACTACTAAATGGTCAGTAGTAATCTCAGTGGTCAGTAGTGATGTGTAAACTGATGAGGACCATTCTACCAAATTAGTTTAAACTGCTGTCCCACAGTAAAACACTACTTAAAAACTCCAACCCTCATTGCAGCAAGGTGAGATCCCATTATTTTGATGTAAATTTCAAAGTCAGTATGTAACTTTACAAACTGTCACTACCAAAAAATAAATTTTCTTCACATAATCACATAAACTTCTTGTGTTTTAATGATAATGATAAAATATTTAGATTTTATGTGTGTACAACCATTTGAAGCTTTGTTTGCTAGTCGTGTATTGGCTAGCATTTCTAAATTATGCCCAAAATTAGCTAAAATTGTCACGACAGAGGCATTTGGTAAAGTTTCAGAACACTTTATTTGGAATGGGCCTTTGTAGATGATTAATAAACGCTTAACAGAGTATCAGTAACACATCAACAACACATCATTGAAGTAGCAGTAGTGAAGCATCTGAACACACTGAAGAAAATATCTTGAAGATGTAATGTTGACACATTACTCACATTAAGTAGATGTATTGTTACCTAATCTTACCCAACCTCACCCAAAACTCAACCTAACCCTGGCCCTACTCCTAATCCTAACCTTACCCTCAACCTAAAACCTAATCTTAACCCTCATATGTTTCTGAAATGTTCCTGAGAATCTGTTGAGTGTTTGTTTCATCTAAACAGGACCGCTCAGAATAAAGTGTCACAGTGTTATGACAAAATGGAATAATCAATCATTTATTTTAATAAAATAAACTTATTTAAGGTTTAGGGTAATTTAAAGAAAAAGGATTTTAGTTGAAGTCAGATAAAATCTGGGATGTGTTTAGAGCTTTAACCCAATCAGGTAGAATGATCCATTGTAGCTTCATCCTCACTTCAAATATAGGTACATAGAGATCCTCTTTCTCCTTTGAATTGTCCTTTTGCTCTTTGAGGCTTTTGAGTTGACAGCTGGAAATTTCACTGCCCTGGTTTGATTCTTTGGTAAGAATGTAAAACAAGGTTTGGGGCGCTCGGGATGTGCTACAATGAACATTTCCTTTTTGGAATTGGGACTGCTGATTGGTTCTCAGTAAGCGTATAATTTAGCTGGTGAAGAATGGTCTGGGAAGAGTAATTTTAGTGTGACGATATATGTTTAACTGGGAGTGATTGAGGGTAAAATTACATGAGGAAAGAGAATGTTAAAAAAAAAACCCCACCAAAGTCTCTGTAGAATTACAATGATCCTGCAGTTCACCTAAAATCTGTTTCCCCCAATATCACGTCACAAAAATCTAAAAAATATCCCCCAGCTGGAGTAGAATATGAAATATAAATTATGTGAAATCTAAAGATGTGTTTGTTGAACTTTCAACAAATGGCAGTGAACTTAATATTAAACATCCTCAGATTATTTGCTGAATGAGTTGCAGTCAGAACACCTCATTCACCTTATTGCACACTACATGCAGACTTAGGCTGGAGAAAAGCTTCTTTTTACTCAAAACCAGCCACACATTTTGGATACTATTTACAGCCCACAAATAGTTCAGCACTTGCTTGTCAAATACACCCACCAGGGCTGTCCCTCCTCCCCCCCTCCTCCTTCCTCTTGCCTGGATCTGTCACACATTCAGAGCAGATCTGGGTAGCATCTGGTTGTAAATTACATGTTGTGAAATGTGAGGCATGCCTCCATGTGGTCACAAGGTTTTTTGTTTGTTTGCTTTTTTTTTTAACTGTGTTATGCTGTAAAAAGAGCCAGTGACCTTTTTCAGTTCAACATCATTTTAGGACACTGATCCATTGCCCTCCACCAAGCTCCTTATACCCTTCAGCCTGCTTCTAGGCCTCAGTTACTGAAAAAAAAAATATATATATGGATCATTCAACTGAATTACTTCAAACTGCAGTCCCACAGAAAAATATAGAATAAATAGAATATGAAAAACAATTAAGTATTCAGACCTTAGATGTTTACAGTAATGATATTATAATCTATTTAAATACAAAGCATTAAATGAGACAAGTATAAGCTGAATATGTATAGAATCATCACTTTTAGGATATTTTCTATGGGATGAGTTGGCTGTTCCAAACCCTAACCCCTAAATTTACAGTTGTAATTAATACTTGCTATTATTTTTACATGTTTTAAAAGTTTTTTCATTCATTTAAAAGTGACCTTGAAAGTTTTTTTCCCTTGAGGAACAGCCTACCAAAAAGTCATATAGTCATATCCAAAAGTTTGGACACCCAGGCCAAAATGCATGCTCTGACAATTTCTCAGGCCCAATCCCATTTCTTCTTTTTACCCCACCCGTTGTTTTTGAGAGTCACCCTAACCCCTTGGAACTGAATTACAAGGGATAGTGGTTCAAATGAAACCCTCAAACTTAAAAAGAAGAAAATTACTTCATTATCAGCTACTAGTGCTGCTCTGCAGGCGACCCGGCCCATCTTCAGTGACAGCAGAGGAGGGTAAAGTTCAGCTCCTCACTGCTGGGCTTTAGTTACATTTAGGGAATCATAAGCTTTCAAAGAGGGGCTATAAGACAATTATTTATTATCACCCACTGCTAATTCTTTGGTGATACAAAGCTGAAGTCACATACCAGCTTCTTGTTCCACCTTAAATGGAGTTACATTCTGGCACTTCAGGCATCAAAACTGCTGGACTATTAAAGGTAGAACTGGAAAATTAGCTAGCTAGCATGCTTGTTACTGTCACGCGCTCTATGCCAGTCACGCAAGACAGGGACTCCACATCCCAGAATCCCCTGGAGTCTCACCTGACATCCTACTCCCCACCCCACTCCTGGCGGAGATCTTAGTCTCCTGGTTATTAACGACTCACACCTGCATTAGTAGTCAAGGGACTCTTAGGTTGGGCTATTTAATTGTTCCACCGAACCTTACTGAGCATTTATTCTTGTGCCATTTTGCTTTCATGTGCTTAGACTACCGTACTGGTTTGATGACTTTTGTTTTTTGCCTTGCCCCTATTTTGGATACCTCTGTCTCTGTCTTTTGGATTTGTACCTTTTTGACTCTAGCTTGGACTGAGACTACGATTCTGTTTTGCTTTATTCGATTGCTGCACTTTTCCATGTCATTAAAAATGCACTTATTTCCTATCTGCGTTCGTCTGCGGCTTCCTCATCCTCACAGTTACAAAGGAAATACAAATAATAAATTGAAACAACATTAAACTAAAAGCTAAATAAAAGCCAAATTCATCATAAATGATGAATTAAAAATCATAATTTGTTTCTTTGGTCGTGTTTCTTTGGTCATCTTGCAGCCATCTTGCCCATTTTCTTTTTGTCTGATAACACTACGTTTGGAGTCTCTGAAAAACGTCCGTTTGGAGGGTAATGTAGCCCTAACACTTCGCCCTACCCTACTATCTCAACAAAAATTGGGACACCCTAACCCTAGACATGAACAAGCAAAACAGAAGGTGGGAGGGGCAAGGAGTGAAATGGGATTGGGCCTATAATAAGTTAACACATACTCTACAGACAACACACTTCTGCCCCTGTGGGGAGACTACACTTAGACTCTCCCTGGTTCCCAATACTCACATCTGCATGTGATTCCAGGACTCATTACTCCTTTTCATAAACTCCTTGGTTTAGTTTTGCTCACATCTTCTTGTTTAAGATGGTTGTCTTTTGTTATTTTCTTTGCCACTGCTTTGTTTTCTTGATTTTTCAAACATAGATCTACCTCTTGCCTGTTTGATGAACAATGTTGAACAGTGTTGAACTGCCCCAAATAAAGCCATTTTGCACTTGCGATGGCCTTACATGCTTCCAATGCTACAATTAGCTGAATTTATGGGGCAGTCGCGGGCTGGAGGTTAGGACACCAGCCTTGCAACTGGAAGGTCGCCAGTTCAGTCTTCTGAATCAACAGTATGTGACTAAGGTGTCCTTGAGCAAGGCACCTAACCCGCAACCGGGCAAGTGTGCTCACTGCCCCCTAGTATGTGTCTGTACTAGTGTGTATGTGGTGTTTCACTGCATAGATGGGTTAGAATGTGGAGGTGAAATTTCCCCACTGTGGGACTAATAAGGGCAACATAATCTTTAGCATACTGGAAAAAAATAAAATATGCAACCCCATTTCCAAAAAACTGTGCAAAATGTAAATAAAAACAAAATGCAATGATGTGCAAACCATTTAAATCCCAAATTTCATTTAACATAGTACAAAGAAGACATATCAAATGTTGAAACTGAGAAAATGTATTGTTTTTTGAAAAAATATTTGCCCATTTTGAATTTGATGCCAACAACATGATCCAAAACAGTTGGGATGGGGGCATTTTTACAACTGTGTTTCATCACCTCTTCTTTTAACAACTTTTAATAATCATGTTTGGGAACTGAGGAAACAAATTACTATAGTTTTTAGAGAAATTATATAGTTCATAAGTGAAATATTTTCCCATTCTTGTTTGATATAGGATTTCAGCTGCTCCTCAGTTTGAGGGGTAATTTGTTGAATTGGTCATTCGCCCGGAGGACACAGTGTCCATGATTTTGAAAAAGAATTTCAAATGTTGATTCGTTGGACCACAGAACACTTTTCCACTTCTCCACAGTCCATTTTAAGTGAGCTCAGGCCCAGAGAAGGTGGCAGCATTTCTGGATCCTGTTTATTTACAGTTTCTTCTTTGTGTTTTATATTTTAACTTATTTGTGGAGGCAGTGATGAACTGTGTTCACAGACAGTGGTTTTCAAAAGAGTGTCTGAGCCCATGCAATGATTTCCACTACAGAATCATATCTGTTTTTAATGCAGTGCCACCTGAGGGCCCAAAGATCAGCAAATACTGTTTTTTGGTCTTATCCCTTGTTCACCTGAAGGAACTTTTAAATATATTATGTACTATAGATGATGAAAACTAAAAGTTCTTTGTTTAATGTTGAGAAACGTTATTCTTGAATTTATATTTATCTTTCACAGAGTGCGGACCCCTCCTCATCGTTACTTCTGAAAGATCCAGTCTTGCTTTATCATACCCATGTTACTGACCTCACCAGGTGTTTTTTAGCTTTTGACAACTTTATTAACTTTTTGTTGCCCAAACTTTTTGGAATGTGTTGTTATTGTCTTTGTATTTTCAATGAAATATAGGGTTTAAATGATTTGCACATCATTGCATTTATACATACATGCTATTGCATAGCATCTCGACTTTTTTGGAAATCGAGTTATGAAATGAGGTCTGTATAAAAGTTAAAGCACATTTTAGTAAATAAACATACATTGTGCACTACATTTTCAGAAAAAAAATGTCAAATTAAGATTTGTTCTCTATCTAAATGAGTAACTTATTTTCAATTAAAAAATCAACAAAACATATAGTTTTACCTGAGCTATTCAAACTTCTCTATGCAACGTAATACATTTTTCACAATTAAAATTTTCTATACATATCCAACATTTTGATATTAATTGAGATTTACATTACATACATAATTTGCATCATTTTTATGTCACTAACTCTTTTCAGTCAGTTCCTGAATTCTTTAGATTTTTTTGGGGTAGATAATCCCAAAGACAGATCTATAGCTAAGAAGATCTAACATAAACAAGCCCATAGCTACATAACTCTGGAGCTATGTAGTGAATAGCTGAGAAAATTTCATGACAATAGTGAAGACTGTGTAGTTTATAGATCAACTGAGTAATCAAGACTATTAACAGGGTTGCTAACCAACTCAGCTAGTTTGCCACTTAGCATCTATATAATTTTGTTTTATGAGTAGTAATGGAAGCTCTCAATGTGCACCTCTCTCAGATCTCAGAGCTGTTTGGTTTGCATAGTGAGCTCTTTTATTTATCTACCTGCATTTGCATCAGCAGAGCAGCAGAGAGCGTTTAATATTCCTTGCAATTTTATGAGCATGTGTTTAGATTGCATCCCTTTCTGGCCAACAGTGTAGAAACTTTCCATAATAAAATTGTCATTAGAGTAATGACCTGAAAATGGTCTCATTAAGAGGTAATTACATTTGCTTGATGAAAATGATAAATTAATATACAGGGAAAATGTCAACACAATTTGAAACAATAATTGAATAGAGCTGTCATTTCTCTTTTGTGAAGTGCTTTTAAAAAGTCACTGTGGCCAAGGGAGGACCACTCTTTCTGCAGGACCCCCAAACCTAATTCAAAGGTAATCATATCCTGCATGTCACATATAACAGATTAACAGAGAAATAGTGAAAAGTACATCAAATCTGAGCAATTAATGAATGCACATATAGATTAGATTGATGTGTGGCTCTGTTAAGGCAGCACAAGACCAAAGACTGTGATAGCACAACGCACATATTGTGGTGGATGCAGTGTATACATGGGTTTATATGGACTCATGTAGTCTACCTTATACTCTATCAGTGTCAGGATAGATACTTTAAAAAAGCATTCCAGGACTGATTAGTAATTACCTGTTCAAAATCTAATCTGTAACATAATCAAAAAGATTACTATATTAAATTAAATTATATTAAAATAACATAACATCTGATTACTTTTTATTACTTTTAGATTACTTTTAGAGCTATTAGTTCAATACAGACATGAGAAAAATCTCATGTTTAGCCAACTGGCCAAATTGTGGAGCAACATATGTAAATATTTAACAAGATTACATTTGTACAGTACAACTGTATAAGTTATTATTTTATATGTCAACTGAATGTGTTAAATAATACATACTTAAAACTTTGTTTTAAGTGAAAAGCTATTAGCACTTAAGGTGCTTTTTTGTGCATCATTTAAAAAGAGGAAACCCACACTCGTAGGATGTCACAAATGTATGCCTTTCTGCAGTCACAAACTGTGAGTATATTAAACATTTCTTAACAAACCCTAGATAAAAACATGATTTTGACAACTACATCTAGGCCAGGAGTGTCCAACTGCGTTCCTTGAAAGCCACAGGTTTGCCGAGATTCGCCTTTTTCCATCTTCTACCTTGTTAGATTCTATTCAAGAAGGCCTTACTAATTAGCTGATGAGTTGAACCAGCTGTGTTCAGTGATGCAGAAGTACTGTGGCCTGCCAGGACTGGAGTCTCACATTCAATCTAGACCAACTGCATTGGAGTTAGATGCTAACTATACTGTGCTACTAGATAGCCAACAACATGTAACCTACAGCTGCTTTAAGTGCTTTTAATCCAGTGTGGGAAAGTAAGTGTACACCACCTTTAGCTTTATAATAACATAACATTACATAACTTAACATAGAGACACCAGGGGAAATTAGCTTTAATTGAGTTTAGGTTGTGGAGACAGGAAAAAAGCTGGAAAGCTGTAAATGGTTTTAACAGGGTATTCCACTAATTTTTCAAAAGTTCTGCATAATTAAGCATTAAGATGTAAACATCAAGTCATTCAAATCAAACTTGGTTCCTTGCAGGCCACAGGTCTGCAGAGATTAGCCTTTTTTCTGTTCACCAAGGCCTTGAGAGTTAGCTGATAAGTTGAACCAGGTGTGTTGAATGATGTAGGAGTCTGCAGTGCTGCAGCCTAATATGAAATGAGTCACTGAGTCAGAATGGTAGCGATACGTGGTTGGAACAAGACATCTGAAGTGTTTTATGCTTCCTAAAGCTACATCAAAGAAAGTTCCATGAAGTTATGGAATTATGTTATGGAAAAAACACATTGCCTGTTTGCCATTAAAATGTGATTGGCTGAGCTGCATTTGAAGTCCCTGAAGCACCATCGTCTTTAAAAGAGTAGTATAGCCACAGCTGAGCAAGCCAACATGTCTGTCTAAATCTCATATTTGCTCCGCAGCTATCAGTGCAAGGAGAGAAAATGAGAGCAGGCAGGCGGCAATAGAGGCAGGGCAGGTCGAGCTGACAGTGAGCAAGAAAACAGCATTTCACCCATGTCCATACAAAAAAAAAAAACCCAAAAAACCCCACATATTTCCATTTGTTTCCAATGTTTATTTTCCTACATCAGTTGAATCTTTGCAAGAAAAAACAGTATATGTGAACATTTATTATAAAAATCATATAAGCATGGTATTTTTTGATACTTCGTCTGTAAAATAAAGGAGCCACTAAAACATCAATAAACCATAGTTTGGCTATTTAATGTAAAGTGTTGTAAAATAACATAGAAAACAAAATAACTGATAATTAAAAAAGGTTGGAAAGGGAAATATATGATTTTCATATAAACATTAAGATGATGAATGTGCCAAAATTTTTTGAAACAAAATCTCTTTATATTAACTATCATTACAAATTAAGAAGTTTTAGCCCTCTGCTATAACTTTACTATTTTGGAAATACATGTTTTTTTGGTGGTAATTGTGGTCTAAATATAAATTTAAAACTCATTATATCACATTGAACACATATAGAACACACTGTATAGCTTACTGACTAACTTTGAAAATATTTATTTGGGAGAGGATTAACAGTCAATTAACAGGCCAATTATGTCCTTTGCTCTACTGTGACAGCGCTATGGATCTGAAAGGATGTAGCTACTAAGAATGAACTTGCAAGAAGCTTGGGATAATATCCCTGCAGTTTTCTTTAAAATACTGAGAGCAAGTCTCCCTAAAAGAATGGAAGTAGAAATAATGGGAGAAAATGGACACAATAAATATTGCCATGTCATCACTTGGATTTGCAGAGCCACCTGTAATGCTTCTCAATATTATATATGGTTTTCACTGCTGGCCATGCAGAGTGGCTCTGTGAGAGTGGCTACTGGGAAGTGTTGTGTAGGAGACATTCATGTGTAAATAAGTTGATGTTGTTGAGTCTAAAGTATGTACATGTTATTTGTGATTTGCCTGCTTCCTGACTCATCAGTTAATTCTTCCTAGCTGCCAGTTCAATAAAAGAGCAGTTGCTTTTAAAGGGGAGAGTTGCCTATGTGTTATTGTTCGCTGACACCACACTGGTGTCAGAAGTGGGATTGCATTCCTAGCAGACTGAAGAGGAATGGTGTTTCCACAAACTCAAGGTGGATGGCAGAGAAGACCGAGCCTGGCCGAGGACTACGGAAGAGGAAGCAGCACAGCTAGGACCGGTGGTGGAAGAGGAAACAGAGTGGCAAAGCTCAGCAGCAGAGCCCAGCTAGATGGTGGTGACTGGTGAGGGCCTATTGGTGCCACGTCCCCTTCAATGACACTTCAGGCAGGCTCTGGCATTGTGGTTGCCTGAGGCCAGGGCTCCAGTGCGCATGAGCAGCTCCTTAATGGCGCAGAAAGGGACAGAGGAAGTGGAAAGCAGCTGAGTCCCACCAGTGTTGTTGCCACTCCCAGTAGCATGACAAGTGCCACCACGAGCTGCAAGGAGTTCTTCTGCAAACAGGGAAGAGGACAAAGCACTGTGTCTGTCCACTGCTAAAGTTATTTGTGCTATTCTGTGCTGGGCCAAGGGGTAGTGCAATGTTGGTGCCTACCGTCAAGTTGAGTTCCCTCTCCATTCCTGTCTGTTCAATAAAAGAGCATTTGCCTTTACAATGCAATGTTTCCCATCTTATTATATACTAATACCACAATATGTTGTTAATATAATGATGTTGTTTAAGGAAACAGCACTTAATTCAATCTGTCTTTAACCTCCTCACCAGTGTTGTCCTTTGGAGTTTACCTCCGCTGTTGTAATTAGGGACGCAATTTCATGCAAGATTAGGCATGCAATTATGTGTTAAATAAGTGGTATGAGCAGGGGATCTCGATGAAAAGAACACAGCTAACAAGAGGCACTGGATGCTACAGCATCTGTACAGTAGAAAACTCACCTAGCTTTTACTTTGTTCACTCCTCAAAGTCATGTACTAAGCTGGGATATTGCTTAGGAATGCAAAGGCAAATTATTGTTTTCTATTAAACCTGCTTTATCTAATTTGCTTTAGGTGGTAAAATGAGTGAGTGTTTCACTTCTCACTCCTCAGGAGCTCTCAGGTGGAGTTTGCTGGCAGAGAGTTGTTAGAGGAGAGAAGAATAATCAGTTATCATTTCCATGTGTCAGGCCTCCAGAAGGCAGGATTAGTGTGTCATTTAGCCACAGACACATTGACACACAGGCAAACGCTCTCAGGAACACTGTACCCCCAGTCTGTGCTGTGCCTTATGGCTGATCCGTGGGGAATGCATCTCGACAACTCAATGTTAATGCATAAAGGTGTGTTAGCTATTCATTAGTCTCTGTAAAAGCCATTATACAGTGACGTGTGGCGCCTGCATGCAGAAAAACTATGATCTTTTGCTAGGACACAGATGTAAAATGCTCAGATCTCACTATGAGCAACAAAACTGTAGTGTAGTTTCAATGTGCATTGGATACATGAAAGGGCTTAGTGAATGCAATGATCCAAGGCAGCAATTCCAGAATGGTCCAGATGTTTTGGGTGTGTTCCAAATGTCTTTGTTGGTGAAAACATAAGAGGTTCCTATGAGATGCTGTGTTCCGCTGCAAGGTGATTACAAGGGCAAATACCAACCATTTGGCCAAACAATAAAAGGCATATTGATGAGGAATTTCATCTGAGTGGAAAATATTGCCACTGGCTCGAGTCTCCAGTCTGCTCAGGGTGACTTAGCCTCAGTGCTTATCTCTGATTGAACATGGCAGCTTTGCTGAATGACTGAGAGGTGAAAGAGCTTCAGAGGAAATCGCACAAAAACTGTTTAAGCTTTTAGCCCCCAAGATGTTCAGTAGCGAGAGTTTGTGTATTGTAGACTGTCAGACATAGGCTTGGGTGTCAGTTATCTGCCTGAACTGTTGGCCTGCTTCAATATCAGCTTATATCAGAGTTTGAGCTGTTACCTGGATGATGCTTCAGGGTGTCAATAATTAAGAAAACCATTATTTTCTCTTCTTTTGGCCTCCTAGAATGTCTCTCGATGACTTTGTTTACATCAGTTGAATGGCTATAGATAATATAAACAAAAATATTGGAATTCTCCTTTATCATCATCATGAAATTGTCCTTAATTCCTATTTGTTGAGAATGTGTTATTATGAGGTTTACTGTGACAGAAGGAGACTGAAGGCAAAAAAAGCTACAAAATACAGTTGTTTTCTCTTCAATACACAAGCACAGTTTTCTTATCAGTGGCATTCCCAGCGTTCTCCTGCGGGGCATGGTTCGAATCTTTTATTGTTGGTTATCAAACGTCCGTCCTGAATTAGAAGTTGCGCCGCTGCCAGTTTCCCTTGGCACCACTGTGAACAGAGCTCGTAAACAAATGGCTCAGTCTGACTAGCAGAGCACTCACAAATGGAATTATACGCTCTGAGAGCAGAATGCAGCAGAGAGAAAAATGTCCTGTCCGCCAAAATATGCAGGCAGACGATACACGGTTGATGGTCGAGACGAGTCGTGAAATGCTTGAGGGGTCACTGATATGGTGACTTGTGAGCTGTCATACAATCCCACCTATCGCCTGGCAGTAACTGGAGCTCTACATACTCCACAAAACTCACATTCACTTAGTCTCTGACTCTCGCAGGCTTTCTTTCTCTTAATCAATTATACAATCAACTATTGCTTCACTCAGTCACACATTAACCCATTCCTTCAGTCACTCGTTCAATCACTCATTCATTCACTCAGTTATTCATTTAGTCACTCTCTCACATATTTACTCACACAATTACCCATCACCTCAGTCATTCCCTCACTCACTCATTCACTCTCTCCCTCCTTCAATCACACAATCATCTATTCCTTCAGTCATTCACTTTTTATTTATTTTTATTCATTCCTTCAGTCAGACAGTCAGTCAGTCACACACCCACTCACTCATTCACTTACGCAAGCACTTATTCCGTCTGTTGCTCCCTTACTCACTCAGTCATTCTCTCCTGCAATCTGACAATCACCCATTCCCTCAGTCACTCATTCATTTACAGTCACCCATTCCCTCAGTCACTCATTCATTTACAGTCACCCATTCCCTCAGTCACTCATTCATTTACAGTCACCCATTCCCTCAGTCACTCATTCATTTACAGTCACCCATTCCCTCAGTCACTCATTCGTTTACAGTCACCCATTCCCTCAGTCACTCATTCATTTACAGTCACCCATTCCCTCAGTCACTCATTCATTTACACAGTCACCCATTCCCTCAGCCACTTATTCATTTACAGTCACCCATTCCCTCAGCTACTCATTCATTTACATAATCACCCATTCCCTCAGTCACTCATTCATTTACACAATCGCCCATTCCCTCAGCCACTCATTCATTTATACAATCGCCCATTCCCTCAGTCACTCATTCATTTACACATTCAACCATTTCCTCAGTCACTCATTCATTTACATGGTTAACCATTCCCTCAGTCACTCATTCATTTACACAATCACCCATTCCCTCAGCCACTCATTCATTTACACAATCGCCCATTCCCTCAGCCACTCATTCATTTACACAATTGCCCATTCCCTCAGCCACTCATTCATTTACACAGTCAACCATTCTCTCCATCACTCATTTATTTACACAATCACCTATTCCCTCTGTGACTCATTCATTTATACAATCACCCATTCCCTCAGTCACTCATTCATTTACACAGTCAACCATTCCCACAGTCACTCATTCATTTACATAGTCACCCATTCCCTCAGCCACTCATTCATTTACACAGTCAACCATTCTCTCCGTCACTCATTAATTTACACAGTCACCCATTCCCTCAGTCACTCATTAATTTACACATTCAACCATTCCCTCAATCACTCATTCATTTACACATTCAACCATTGCCTCAATCACTCATTCATTTACACAGTCAACCATTCCCACAGTCACTCATTCATTTACACAGTCAACCATTCCCATAGTCACTCATTCATTTACACAGTCAACCATTCCCTCAATCACTCATTCATTTACACAGTCACTCATTCATTTACACAGTCAACCATTCCCTCAGTCACTCATTCATTTACACAATCGCCCATTCCCTCAGTCACTCATTAATTTACACAATCGCCCATTCCCTCAGTCACTCATTAATTTACACAGTCACCCATTCCCTCAGCCACTCATTCATTTACACAGTCAACCATTCCCTCAATCATTCATTCATTTACACAATCGCCCATTCCCTCAGTCACTCATTCATTTACACAGTCACCCATTCCCTCAGTCACTCATTCATTTACACAGTCACCCATTCCCTCAGTCACTCATTCATTTACACAGTCAACCATTCCCTTCATTTACACTCCAGTCAATCAGTTACTGGAGAATCAATAGCAGTTAGTAGTCAATAAGTTTTAATATTAAAAAGTGAGATTAAAGAGTTGAGAGGTTAAGGGGTATAACAAGGCAAATGAAGGGTCCCTTAAAAAGCACTGGGTAAGCTTTTATCTCCCCTGTTGATTCGCACATAGCTCACACAAGAAGAGTTCAAGTGAGCCCACTTTGTCACTCACGCAGAAGTGTGCAGTCAGTCGCAACTCGCAAGGGTCCAAGCACCTGTGTCACCACTGTGCTACTCCATCAAGGCCAATCAGAGTCTGGCTGCTGAGGACGAGGAGGCTCAGAGCAGCGAGTGCTCCCTCTCCCCTCACTCTCCCCTCTCTCGCCCCTTCACTTGCACTGCTGGGGATCAATGGCATGGTGGGCGCTCCTCTCCCTCTCCCACCACTCTCCTCATTATCCCCCCATCCCGCTGCTCGCCGCCTATGAATAGTCAATAACAAACAAGCGGGAAGGAAATGAGGCAGCAGATGAAGGCGGCCCTGCCGATTGATGTGCGCGGTGTTTGTGGAGAGCCGCTTTATTCAGGTGGACAGACTTCACTCCACTGGAGGATTATCCTTTGATCGCTTTCACCTGCTTTTCACTCTTTTTCTCTGGAAAAAGGATCTCTTTACTGTGGTTTATGATTCCTGGGTTTGGGCTTTTTTGAAACTTGATCAAGAAGGACATTTTATTGACGGAGACATTACTTTGCCTGCTTAAGTTAGGCTTGAGGTTAACCAAGCTCTTGTGCTTGGTGGAGTGTCTTGGGACAGTGTGAAGGACCTGGATTCAGGAGGAGAGACGTGCTTGTCTGTAAGAGATTCACGTTTCTCCAGCTCCTGTCAACCATTAGTGGGAACAATGGCGAGAAACGAGATCTGTGAGCTCATGGTTGACTGAAAGTGTTTGTCCCTCCCTGCTAGATTGTCCAATCAATCCGTAGCCAGTGCTTTGGAGAGAGCCGGACATAGTGGAGCAGCTGGGAGGATGTTCCTGTGGGCTGGAACCAAAGGAGCTCAGAGACCAAACGAAAGAAGGTAAGGTGCTACGTCATGAGAACCATAATTGTATGCTTAGTGTCAATAACAGCCAACCGCTGTTGTTCATATATATTGCATATTAACTCATTTCCCCCAAATAGAAACGTTACAGGAGAAGGAAAAAAAAACCTTGTTAACTTTTAATGCAAGTTAACGTGCAGAGATTTTAATCCATGTAATTTTGGAGGATTTCTATTGGTCCATTCATCATGAAATATTGACTCAGTGTAAAAGACAGCTACTGTGTTCAAATCCTGCAGAAAAAATACAAATCTATAGAAATTGAGCTACATGTTTCCTTTGTTGAACAGCAATGATCTGAGCTAAATGTGAAAAGAATCTCAAAAGCTTAACAAAGGTTGGTTCAAAGAGAACAGGCTTAAGAAGCTGTCATATATGAAAAAAGGAATTCTTTGGATTTGCTTGATTTAAATATACATTTATGTATAATTTCCACATGAATAAAATACATTACACAATTCAACATTATCAACATAGTTTAGTTTTGTGTTATAGGTTGCTTACATTTAGCAATTGTGTTGATGCAATACTGCATACCACATATATATCGTATACAAGCACAAATTATATATACAATATAAATTCATCAGCTTCATCAGCACAAAGCAACTTTGAACCTTTTTATCTTGTCTTATTTCATTTTTTTGGATTTAATACAGATTTTAAGTACAGCAACAGGCAGCTATTGCTTGCAGATATTGTTGTTTACTGTAATTGCATGTTTACTGTTAGAATGATGACACTAGTTATTATACGCTAAAGTTAAATGAGGCATAAGAAAGAGAGGAGGGAATCAGACATAATTTATTATTTTCATCTCACAGAAAGTCTTTAAAATCATTAGAGGGCCCATAGCTTACATTTTTTCCTGTATTTTATTTTCTCCCTTGAGGTGTATAACTTTGTGTGGTTTTATGTACCAAAAATTTGCATAATTCATGTTTACATGGGGATTTTCCATCTCTTTATCCTTTCTTTATTAATTTATTAGAATTCATACAGCTTTTTTGAGCATTTAACTCTGATATTCAATTACTGAGTTCTGCTCTAAATAGATGAATTGTGCCTCAGTCAAAAAGCACTAAGAGCTGAAACTCTCCATTAAACTTCAGTGTGAATGGGAGGAAATAAATTGCTGTAGGCTGAATAGGTGAATAAATGTAAATGGGTTTGGTCTTGTGAAATCACAGAAACAATCAAATAAAAATGCACTGTGCACTGAGATTTGAAACTTTAACAGTGTTACTACTTAAACTCTGTAATTAAAATAACAACAACAACAAGGGGACATGATATGAGCCCTTTTACCCCTTAAATGACCAGGGTTTTATTACACACTTCTATATTCTAAGAATGGCTCAGCCAGTTTGTAGTGAAGTTCCTGTAGTAGTTACTGAATAATAAGCTTTAGCATGTAGTAATAATGCCTGGGATTATAAGTGTTTATGCATATACAGTATATATATATATATATATATATATATATATATATATATATATATATACACACACACATATTTATATATAGTTAGTATGTAATATATAAGAACTTTATATGGTATATATATGGTATTTATATACTTTACAGGAGATGGAGAAAACCTACTGTACTTTTAATGTAAGTCAATGGAACCAGACATTTTTACAAGTCATTTTGGGCCTTTTTTTGTATTTTGTAATTTTTCATGAAATTCACATAAAATGTAAAGGGCAAAAAGCATTTTCAAATTTTACAAGGTTTTATTCTGGCAACATATATGTGTGCATGTGTGTATTTGTACATATATATATACATATATATATATACAACCACACACACACACACACGCACAAATATATACATATATACTTATATACTGTGTGTATGTGTGTGTGTATGTATGTGTATATTATTATATATATATGTATGTATGCAATAATAATGTTTCATATTTTAAGCAAACTTTAGCTTACCACTTAAAACCCCAAGCTGAAATCCCAGTGTGGATTTTAAACACACATTTAGATTTATGCAATTTATGCTGACATTTATAAATGGATTTATGTGTGAAGCATGCAGTTCTTGAGGTAGGACTTGTAAATCAAACCTCCTTTCTCTTTCTGTCATTGACTGTCCCTTAATCTCTGACACACCTCCACAGGACTGTTTATGTAAGTTTCAATTTTCAGGTCAAATTCCATTACATCTTTGCACTTATGTCATGTTTCCAGATTTTATGGCAAAGCTGTTAGCTATTTGCTTTGTGTATGTATGTGCATGATTGTCTGTATGTATGCAGTCTTTATGGGTTCTCTTTGTCTTTTGTATTAATGTATATTTTAATGCTATCGTTCTTTCTGCCTTTTATCAGAACCATTTATCAGAAGATCAGGGAGTATGACATTCTGGACAAGAGGAAGACTGTGACTGCTCTAAAGGCTGGAGAGGACAGAGCCATTCTCCTGGGTCTCAGCATGATCTTCTTTTCTGTCATGATGTACTTTGTCCTGGGCATCACAATGGTGCGCTCTTATTCAGACAGGTAAGACCACAGAGTCACTTTTTAGTACTTCCAAGTGATACTGATAACAAATAAAGTCTGGTAAAAAAATAAATAAATAAAGTCCACAGTAAAAATCTGGGTCCAGGGTGTCAGACAAAACCTGTTAACAAACAGTAAAAGTTTGTTTTTTTCAATGATGGTAAAAATCTGTAAAATTGACATCCATTTCATTTCTTAACTGTTTTACTAGTTCAACTAATTATTTTAACATACAGTATTTAACCATAATAACAGTAACAGTAATTTAACCAAAATACAGTATTTTAATGTATTAAAATAAATGCAAATGTCTGTGAAACAAAGGTGACAATTTGTTTCTATGAATTTCTGTAAATTAACAGCAATGTTAGAATGCAATGTATGTATGGTTTACATGCATTACACTATTTAAAAAAACAGATATTGAGCACTACATTTTGTAGCACTTGACAGTGAAATTTTCTGTGAGTGAACATATTAAGTTAAGTGATGAATTATGTTTATATTCAGTTCTGTACTGACAGAGTCTGCACTCTTTACAGTTATTTTGATGTCAATCAAGGACAAAAAACATGCAATAATGTAAAGGATGTTTTTTTTTCTTTCTGCAAAACAACACTGTGTATCCAACACATTGAATTTGCATGATTCAGAAGTGTCAGTTGTTTGCACATGAATAAAATGTGTTATATCTACCACAATTGTGTTGATGTAGCATGTTTTATTCATGTAAATTCAAAGCACTTTTATTTCAATGCAAATTTCCTTAGATTCAAATACTAATAACATTTATCCTCTTCTGCTTATAAATACACATGATATCACTTGATTAGATTAGATTTGATTTGATTATATTAGATTAGATTAAATTATTACTTCTTGTCCTCCACTTGTTTCAATGAGCTACAAGTGAGAAATAATATCAAACTACTGCATGCTTGCTATACTTGCAACTTCTGTTGGTTAAATAAACATACAAAGTGATGAAAGCAATAATGCTTTTTTTCCGAAATCATAGGAATCATAACCATTTTTGGATATAAATTGAGTCATAAGAAAGCTACAATTAAATGATTTTCATAGTCCCTACAATATGTACCTTGATACTACACTTGCATATCAGTTGTATGTTACTTGAGTATTATTGGACTTAAATAGTTGTACTTTTGTACAATTATGATTCCAAAAGAAAAACTTCATACAACAACTACATACAATTCAACTAAATTTTTTCTTTCATGAATCAGTTTGAGTTCCTGCTCAGTTTATTTTTTTTATTTAAATTCATAGCATTATAAAAAGATTTCATAAAGTACTCATACTTACACTTAAAAGGCATTGATTATGAATGATTATCAGTTTAGTCACTGAGAAACAAAGTAATTTGTAGTGGTTCTCTGTTTATTGCAGGGATCTTTAATTGTTCAGTAAGGCCCGGTTAGAGAAAATTTCCTCAAGCAAAGGTCCATAGTGTCTAACTTGTATTATGATTCAGTGCCATATACTGTTTACTGAAGTAGCCCAATAGGTATATCAACATCTTATATAGTCAACGACTGAATGTCAAATCAAATAAATTACAATTTAGTCAAATTTCAACAACATTTATTGTCAGTTTTCTCTTTTTAGAGTGTGACGTAACATTATCTGGCTCACTTTCTTCTCTGACTGTTGTGTCTCGCCTCGTCCCTCCACTGAGCGTACATCATTCAGTCCAGTCTCAGTGCTCATCGTAATGGACAGATCTGATTGGCTGAGTAGCGTCATGTATGACAATTACAATGCATGCGTTTGGTCTATGGGTTTCCCGGGGTGCTAAACCAGTACCGTAATGATTAGAAACCTTATGCAGATTAAAAATGGACGACCTCATCAAAATAAAATAATTATTCATAGGTTATCTGTTGTAGGTCCTGGTCCGCATAGGACAGCGTCTGGGTCTGGACTCGGACCGTGGTCCACCTATTAGTGATCTCTGGTTTATTGTAAAGAAAACTTACCAACAGATGCAGATTTCATTACAGTGGTGTTGATAGGGACCAGGTCTACAACTTAAATATAGCCATATTTAATATCCAAAATAACCAGTGAACTTGTTTTCAGAGTTTTTATGTCTAAGATTAATTATGATAATAGTCATAAACAGTGATAAAAGGTTTCTTTGTCTCTTTGTTTTACTATTTTGCCATACAACACCCTACATCTACCATTCATCACGAATTTCTAAATAAATGTATGTGTAAGACCAAAGTCGTACATCACAGCTATCATAAAACAGTGTCTCAGGCATGAGGCTGCATATCCTGAACCATTTTGTGTAATAACGTTTGTGAGGGAGCTTTCAGAGGCATTAAACTCTTCAGACATTTGATTCTTGTCACTATCACTGTGAACAGTTCTGATTAAATTTCATGGGTCAAAGCACACTGAATGAGATTAACTGTAACTTTTTTCACCCTGGCAGCGTTAATAATTTGCTCACATGAGTTGTTATAATTCGCCAGTTTGGACAAACATAGTACAAATCCATCATAGACAGTTCTGTATATGTTTCTCTATGGGCCATCTCCATCTGTGTAGATAGCTAATTGTGTTGACGACAACAGTTAGGCACTTCAGTTGTCTCTGTCCTCATTCCCTGGGTAAGCCACAGATTGAGAAACTATGTCAGGAGCTGAAATTGAGCTGTGGTGAGCATGTGCAAATACCTCTGACCCTGTGCAGAATGTGCGCAGTTAGGCGTTGGCATGATGTGCAGCCAAAGGCAATTAATATCACAGCTGAGCCTCAGGACTGGCGAACGAACTGGTGGTCTGAGTTTCAAATAGAAGGCCTGGCTGGCAGATAGGGACAAGACGTGATGCACTGCACAAATGGCTGAAACAATAGAGCTCTGGTATGTCACTGTGCATTCTGATGACGAACACACCTGTCATGATCCCTACAAATAACTGCTCTTCATGATACAAACTGCTATAAAGGTATTTAAAGCCTGATGAGTAGTACCCCCATATCCTTCACAGTTCAAGTAAAGACTGTCTGACTAATGATAGAAGTTTTTTGGCACTTTTGGCTGTGTAGCACTTCTGAAGACCCACCTGCAGTCAAGGAGAAAATAAGTCATCAGTGTGGAAATGGGATAATCCAAAGGTGATGCTGGAACTAAAGGGGGACTTCCTCACATGTAATTGAGTTTGATGTCATTGCATTCCATGCATAAAAATATTCTTTAGCATGGCAGGGAATAGAGCCAGAGGGGATGTGAAAGGTGTATGAACTGTAGTTCTGCTTGACACGTAGCCCTGGATTAGATCTAATTTTGCACATAAAAGGAGCATTAAAAACCAGCATGTTTCTGTGATGGATATCACCACATGGGCTCGGGAGCACTTTGACCAACTTTGCAAGTTCAGACTGTACTACATGGAAGTCATATGTCAAGCACCCAGAAACACTGCCGACTTCTCCTGGGCTCAAGTTTATCTGAATTGTTTAAGGAAATGTTATTCAAAAGCTATTAAATATTTTGAAAATGAAAGTGACATAACATAGTGGTAAACATGATCCTTTCTGAAGCCAGCTATCTACAAGCTAATGCTAGCTATCAAACTAATAAGAATAAATAATTTTATGACATCACTGAACATTTTTTTGAGTTCTATATGCTGTGGAAGCCTATGAGTTCTTCTGTGATATTTTTGTCAATTTTCATGAGTTTATTCATGCCCAATTCTCAACCACTACATTAGTCTCCCCCAGGTATCAAGCTGTGTAATTCTTTAACATCAGCTAACAGACACCTATGTCATCTACCCTCATGCTTAGTGATGAAGGGATTGAGTGGGCCATCCTACCCACCCAGAGAGAGTGAAGCCAATCTTGGATGCCCAGCTTTCAGTGGCTGTGACATCACCAGGGACTGAATGTGCAATCTCCCAATGCTTACAATCTCCCAGTGCTTACAGTCTCCCAGTGCTTACAATCTCCCAGTGCTTACAGTCTCCCAGTGCTTACAGTCTCCCAATGCTTATAATCTCCCATTGCTTACAATCTTCCAGTGCTTACAATCTCCCAGTGCTTACAATCTCCCAGTGCTTACAGTCTCCCAGTGCTTACAGTCTCCCAGTGCTTACAGTCTCCCAATGCTTACAGTCTCCCAGTGCTTACAGTCTCCCAATGCTTACAATCTCCCAGTGCTTACAATCTCCCAATGCTTACAATCTCCCAGTGCTTACAGTCTCCCAGTGCTTACAATCTCCCATTGCTTACAGTCTCCCAGTGCTTACAGTCTCCCAATGCTTACAATCTCCCAGTGCTTACAATCTCCCAATGCTTACAATCTCCCAGTGCTTACAATCTCCCATTGCTTACAGTCTCCCAGTGCTTACAGTCTCCCAATGCTTACAATCTCCCAGTGCTTACAATCTTCCAGTGCTTACAATCTCCCAGTGCTTACAATCTCCCAGTGCTTACAGTCTCCCAGTGCTTAGAATCTCCCAGTGATTACAGTCTCCCAATGCTTACAGTCTCCCAGTGCTTACAATCTCCCAGTGCTTACAATCTCCCAATGCTTACAATCTCCCAATTCTTACAATCTCCCAAATCTTACAATCTCCCAGTGCTTACAATCTCCCAGGGTTTACAATCTCCCAATGCTTACAATCTCCCAGTGATTACAGTCTCCCAATGCTTACAGTCTCCCAGTGCTTACAATCTCCCAGTGCTTACAATCTCCCAATGCTTACAATCTCCCAATTCTTACAATCTCCCAAATCTTACAATCTCCCAGTGCTTACAATCTCCCAGGGTTTACAATCTCCCAATGCTTACAATCTCCCAATGCTTACAATCTCCCAGTGCTTACAATCTCCCATTGCTTACAGTCTCCCAGTGCTTACAGTCTCCCAATGCTTACAATCTCCCAGTGCTTACAATCTCCCAATGCTTACAATCTCCCAGTGCTTACAATCTCCCATTGCTTACAGTCTCCCAGTGCTTACAGTCTCCCAATGCTTACAATCTCCCAGTGCTTACAATCTTCCAGTGCTTACAATCTCCCAGTGCTTACAATCTCCCAGTGCTTACAGTCTCCCAGTGCTTAGAATCTCCCAGTGATTACAGTCTCCCAATGCTTACAGTCTCCCAGTGCTTACAATCTCCCAGTGCTTACAATCTCCCAATGCTTACAATCTCCCAATTCTTACAATCTCCCAATTCTTACAATCTCCCAGTGCTTACAATCTCCCAGGGTTTACAATCTCCCAATGCTTACAATCTCCCAGTGCTTACAATCTCCCAATGCTTACAGTCTCCCAGTGCTTACAATCTCTCAATGCATACAATCTCTCAATGCTTACACTCTCCCAATGCTTACAATCTCCCAGTGCTTACAATCTCCCAGTGCTTACAATCTCCCAATGCTTACAGTCTCCCAGGGCTTACAATCTCACATTGCTTACAATCTCCCAATGCTTACAGTCTCCCAGGGCTTACAATCTCCCAATGCATACAATCTCTCAATGCTTACACTCTCCCAATGCTTACAATCTCCCAGTGCTTACAATCTCCTAATGCTTACAATCTCCCAATGCTTACAATCTCCCAATGCTTACAATCTCCCAATGCTTACAATCTCCAAGGGTTTACCAGCACTTAGATGGCTGCAAGTTCTTGGTGGCCTTTCCCCAGTGAAATGTAGGCCCTGAAGTGCCAATAATGTTTTGTTTAATTATTTCTTACTTGTAGCTCAATGAAACAGAAAACTCCTGCAAAACTGTGGATTTAAACCTTTCAGATGGAACCACATTTGCATTTAAGAAAGAAGATTTTTATATAATTTTTAATTTGAACAAATTAACATGTCAAAGTAATGCATGCTAACAAGTATTTTAAAAAAAATGTTTGCTGTGTGTTTGTTGTCACGCTTCCCTTCTGTTATTACATCCCAGCCCCAAGACTCCATTTCCACTGCACCTGGTTACTGATTCAGCTCACCTGTTAAGCTCACTATAATAATCCCCTCAGTTTGTTTGCACTTTGTGAGGTGTTGTCTTTGTTCACAGAGCCTTACAGAGCCTTCCAGTCTGTTAGTTAGTGTTTCCATGTATGACCATTTCTTCATTTGCTTTTGACTTTGTCTTCTGCCTAGCCTTCTTAGTATTGGTAGTATTTCTGGTTTGAATTTCTTTTCTGTATTTTGGACTCTGTTTTTTGGACTTTCCTTATGGTTACTGTTTTCTTGACTTGGCTATTGACTTTGGACCAGCTGACGTTGATTTTGGATGCTCCTTTTACTAATCAACATATTTTACTTCATTTGGATCTGCAAGCATTTAAATTCTCTCTGAACCTGACAGTCAGTTTTGTTTTGAGAACAAATAATACATTTTACCATGTTGTTGTCAGGTCTCAACATCAGAACAAATGGAAAAATTCAAAGATGCAGACTTAAATGTGTTGCTATAGAACTGGAGTAAAATTTATTAGGTGAGTAACTACACCTATAATTATATATAAGGACAGTCATGGGCTGGAGGTTAGGGAACTAGCCTTGTGACCGAAAGGTCACAAGTTTGATCCCCTGAACTGACAGTACATGAATGAAGTGCCCTTGAGCAAGGCAGTCAACCTCTAACTGCTCTAACTGTGGACAGAGCTGCCCACTACTGTGCCCACAAGTGTGCTCACTGCCCACTAGTGTGTATGTTCACTAGTGTGAATGTGGTGTTTCCCTACATGGATGAGTTAGATTGTGGAGTTGAAATTTCCCTGTTGTGGGACTAATAAGGGTGACTTATCATGAATTATGTAAGGAAAAATATTAAGTAATGTAATGAATTATATAAATTGTGTACTAAGTAATATAACAATTACAATTACATAAAGAGGCATAGCACAAAATTTTGGGGCCTCCCTGTAAGGACATGGGGTGGGGTTGGAGCATGGGTGTGGCATAGGATAAAGCAAACTGACGCACTCAAATGGCAATAATGCAAATTCATGACTGCTTGTTCCTGTTCAAAAATCTGATTAGCTGAATCATGTTCGAAGCAGTTGTGACTGCACAAAAGTACAGCTGCTCGCCCTGCTGCTCCCCCGCAGTGCATGCACTACTTAAAAAAAACGATTTGGTATGCATCCATATCTGCACTCTTTTTAATGATCTTAATGATTTCTATTAATGATCAAACTCAAGTAGTGTTATAAATAACAAGGCATAGAGAAACACGTAAAACTCAGTGTGACTACATAATTGTACCAACAGAATAACACATTTCTGGGATGCCATTGTTTTAGTCATGCATAGTCTCTCTCTCTCTCTCTCTCTCTCTCTCTCTCTCTCTCTCTCAGTGTGTGGACGGAGGAGTCGAGTTGCACAGTGTTAAACTCTAGTATAATTGCGGAGATTAACTGCAGCTACAGCTGTGGTGCAGAGTGTTGGAAAAGCTCCAGATATCCGTGCCTGCAGGTGTACGTCAGCCTGAACTCTTCCGGCCGTGTCCTGCGACTCTCCCACAATGAGGAGGCCCAGGAGGCCAACCCCGAGGTGCATATAAAACACAGTACACAATATATAAACCAAATACTCTGAATTATGCAGAGCCAGAGTGGCTCTGGTCCTTTCTCAAGTGCTCTGGCGCAAATCTGTTTAATGTGGGGAATTTTCCAAGAAGAAACAGGCCCGCTGTCACGTGTGTCAAAGTCTTCCTTCACTTATCTCAAAAGAAAGCATCCATAACTGTATTTGTTGTGTGCTGTATGGCTATGTGACAGCCAGTCTTTTGAAACACAAAACAGTTTTGCTTGTTTGAAAAATGAAAATTGCTGACTTATCTCTGACCGCACTCTCCCTTCAGTGCTTGTATTCATTTTTTCTCTTTTTTTCTCAAATCATCGTCTTTCAGAATTTCTTCCCTTAAAGTGGGGTCATTAGAATTTTCCTCACTTTTTTTAAATAAAAGAGTTTGAAATGTGTTTAATAATTGGTAAAGTTTCAAAACATACCATTCACTCTCTGGTACAAATATGAAAATTAAGCTGCAACATCAAAAAACGTTTTTAGCCCAAAGCAGAATAGCCCCCGTTTAGTCACTCTGAAGTTATAAGGAACATTACAGCCTGCTCTGCTTTATAAATAAGACATAATACAGTACAGCCGATCAGAATAGAAGTCATTTACATGTATCAGTTATAAAGGCACAGTAACAAAAACAGCATTTTTTCCCTAAGGGACAAAAAGAGTTTTAAGAGGTTTTTAATACATAAAACCACACAAAAGTTGTAAGTGGGTCTTTGACAATATATATATTATATGGCAAGGGCCACCGTTGGGCCCAAGGTTTTATTTCACACTTCTATAACCTAAGAATAGCTCACCCAGTTTGCATTGAATTCCCTGTAGTTATTGAATAATATAGTATGTATATTATGTATAGTATGTAAACAGCCTGGGATTTTAAGGGGTTAAGCAGAAACTATAGGAGGTTTTTGTACTGAATTCAATAAGAACACTAAAGAATCAGAAATATGGGTCCCTTTTAGCCACTCTCCCTATTAATTTGTCTTTATTATGGCCAGTTTTCGTGGTTTATTTATAAGCACTCCCTAAATGGCACTTATCTTGGATCTGGTACATTTTATGATGTCATTTTCATTACAATATTTTAGTATAAGACTGTATTTGGCTGTGAAATGAGCAGACACAGCTGAATGAAATGTCCACCCTCATGACAAATGAAGGGTGAGACAAAAGGTAACTTGACTTTAATGAGAACTCAGTAATTGCTTCAGAATCATTATTGCATTTACGTGTATTAGTGGTTAAATGTTTATTAGAATTCCATGTCCGGGGTAATTGACCATAGAGCTGGCTGCTGTAGAATTACAAGACTTGTGAGGATGAATTAATAGATGCTCTGCTGTTTCCCAAACATTTACAGTTTCAGTTACCGCAGTGGTTCCTATGCTGTAATATAGCCACTTCAACTCAGCAAGCACTTAATTAGCTGATTAGTTGGATTATGTGCGTTAGAACTGGGAAAGTGCAGAAATATGCAGAGCAGTTGAAGTCCAGGAGCGGGATGGCAGCCACTGATTTACATGACCATCCTTGCTTGTTTGTGAAAATTATGAAAGGGTATATTCCTTTAGAGGTGCACAGTAATGAATTAGAACTACCCTCTCACTACTTCAGTGCCATTTTCCCTGTAAGAGTAATTAAATCACAGTAATTTAACCTTGACTTTAGTTTTTTATAAGGTTGTTGTGTTTTAATTTTTAATAGTTGTGTTTTTTTTAAACCCTTAAATGGCCAAGGGCCTGCCAGTTTTATTACACACTTCTATAACCTAAGAATAGCTCAGCAAGCACTAAAGTCCCTGTAGGTATTGAATAATAGGCCTTAATATGTAATAAGCCTTGGATTTTATGGGGTTCATGGTAGAGCAAAAAATTAAATGGCTGATGTATTTTGCCAACATTTCACAGTTCTAATCTTGAGTAGTCCTTACATTAGCAGTACCCCTACCAGTCATAAGGCAGATGTGGTTAACAAAACTGTGTTCCATTATGGCCAAGGTGCAAAACACAGGGGATCCTGGAGGGTCTAGGACTTCCTACTTAACCTCCTGGACCCTCTGAATGTCTAAAACTCAAAATTCTGGGGGATCTGTGAAAAAAAACCTATTGTGACATTATTATGTGCATTAGGTGTAAATAGACAATCAAATACAAATGCAGGGAAAGGTCATTGTTTAGCTGCTTCAACAAAGTTCAATATTCTTAAACAACTCAAAATGCAGCGCTCAGGGTGGTACTATAGCATATTGGTTCAATCAGTTGGTACTTCATAGCCTAGCAACTGCACCCAGGATACTTGTGAAAAACTTTGCAATATGCCTCACTTCCTCAATTTCCTGATAGTTTCGTGAAAAGAATGAACTGTTACTTCATTAAAGCTAATATCAGCGCCACTATAGTGAGTGAGTTAGCTGCCAGCCAGTGCTGGAGTAGGGAATATTTTGCACATGGCCTATGGCCTGTCTGGTTTTGAGTCAGAGAGAAAGCTAACCACTAAGCAAAAGCTAACCTAGTAAGCACAACTGAGCTAGCAAGCCAGCTTATCTGTCTACTTATCATAGTATGTTCAAGAAATGTGTAGATGTTCATTTCTTTGTTCAGGTTGTTTGTTTGATAGCATATATTCACTGGGTCATTTGTCTAAGGACTCTTATTGTGAAGGCAGGGCTAGTTCAGTCTCAGGCAGATATAAGTAGAGCAGGAAGAACTGAGAGGCTTTCAGAGCTGAGTGCTGAGAGGCAGACGTGAGCGAACTGTCTGAGAAAACTGAGCTTATGTATGGCATAGCTGCGACCAACAACAGCACTACAACTAAAAGCAGTGAATGCTACATTGTGTTTTCATCTGTCTGTTCCTTCAGCATTTCTTCCTTTCATTTGGTCACCCGGCCATGCCAGCATTCCCTGGATGTCCAGCAAATGAAAAAACCTTTTTTAAAACATCTAATCATATGTTCATATAAAAGCTAGATATTTTAGTGAGTCATGAACACAGCAAGGTCTGCAACACCATCTGTATACGTAGAGACCATTTTACTCATTTGTCACTGCTTGAACTGTTGTGTTTAGTTTTGCTTCAGTGGTATAGTAGACTGGGAGAGCAGTACTTAGGGATGACAATCAAGCATGCTCATTAGAATATTAGGGACACACCCTGACAGTTCTTACATTGGTCTAAGTCATATTTAAGTCACATTTAATTATATTGCTTGAGTTTTTCAGTAAAACTTAGCAGGATATTTAAAATAACCACCAAACTTTAGAACACATCAGTAGACATTTTTAATATTTTGCTCTGTGTTCCCTGGGATTTTAACCTTCTGGCAAAACAACCCATGACAATACGCACAGCACCAAAACTAGTCAATCCTGACCAACTAACCTGTAACAATCCTATAATGTTTTGTAGTAAAGTAGTAATGACTAGTGTCACAATGATAGATCAAATGTAATACATAAACACAATAACTGTCAAAACAAGTAACAAAGAATGCTGTTGTGTGAAGTACAACATATGAACATATTTTCTTTGTGCGCAACCACTTGACGCCACCGGTCACTTTTCTGACCCTACAGTCATTGCTGTTGAGCTGCCAGTACATTCAAAGACACAATCTCTAATCATAAGCATGTTCCTCTGTTTTCTTGCAGTGCTTCTATGTCCCTAAGTGCCGTAAGGATCACGCGATGATGCACACCTTGGTGGTGAACATCTCAGAGCGGCTGAAGACGCAGCACCAGGTCCCGTGCTACTATGACCCAGCTGAGCAGCAGGACAGCGTGCTGTTGACCCGTCTTTATGGCAGTAGCGCTATATTTTCCTCACTCCTGTGGCCCACATGCACACTCGTGATGGGCATGCTCATTGTCGCCATGGTAAAGCTCACTCAGTACCTCTCCATCCTTTGTGAACAGATAAGCCGCATTAAAAGGTGAGCCAGCCTGGTCCAGCTGAAACAGCCTGCTGTTTGATCTGGCAATCATGACACATGCAATGGAAAGAGAGAGCAAATAGAGCACAAACAAATATCTAACTGTTGTATTCCTTATAGGACTGGTCTTTCTCCACTTGCAGATGCCTTGCCCTCCCTGGACAGTGCTAAGAAGGGCAACAGCATGGTTTGAAAGGTTAACGGTCAAAGATGGTGATTCTCTGAAATGATTCTCTGCCAATCTCAGTTTTCTACACCTTCAAAAGAAGAGCGATCATATCAGGGCCGTGACGTATGATCTGCCTACCTATTTACTTTGGTAACCGGTCCAAGGTGTAGTGACAAGGACAGGCTTTTGTCTGGGGTCTTCTCAAACATTCTCAGATGCTAGAAACTGGAATTACCCAACACACACTGGATGGAGTCCATCTGCCTGCAACCTAAAGCCATGTATGCTGTGGAGTGTCGAATGGAGCTACAATAAGTTCCTGCCAAGAAACTGCCACTGGTTAGCATATCTCCTGAACAGTTGACTTTCATATATTACACTTGGAGAAACTGGAGCCCACTGACAATGTGAACATGCTTCAGGACTTTCTGTGGAAAAAAGTACTGCAGCATTTAAGGTCAAATGTAGCAAACTGAGAAATGACCCAAAGAACAATTTCCATTCTCAACTTAAAAAGCACAAATCTGTAATCGAGTGATAATGCTGTTGCATGTAATAATGTGAATGATGCAGTTAATTACAGCTCTTATGCTCTGTTCACATCTTATCGAGCCACATATTGATGGTTACATGTCCAGTCATTTCCACAAAGATGGCAAATTCCACTTAAAACTTGTGTTATTTGTTAAAAATCAATAGCTTATGCATCAGTAAGTACAGTAATGGAGTTGGCGCTTGCCTAATGACTCTTTTAGGGTGTAATTATTTCTTTTATAGGAAGAATCTCAAGAAGCTGGCTCAAGAAGTCCTGAAATAAATTATAACACAGATGAAACTGTCAACTGGGTCAAGAACATTTATTAACATGTTATTATTCTTTTAAACATAGTGTTACATTCAGCTCTATTGCTGAGGTATTAGATATGTTCTATTTACTGCCACAAACATGACAGTCAAAGTGATCTAACGTTGATTTGGGTTAAGTAAGTTAAGTTAAACTGTAATGGTAAACTCTGAACATGGTAATAGATGGGCTACAGTTTCTAACTGTACACCAGCAAGTAGCCAGTGAGTATGGATCAGTTTTTCAAGTGGATGGTTTTTGTCCAGAAATCTACTTTTCGTTATCTGATGGTGGGCACTGTAATCTCTGAAGAACCCTTAGTGTGATAAATCATATCAAAGCCTGTGATGAACACAGCAGAAAAAAAACTCACTCTCTTAGAACCTTCTACTGATCTGTGGGCAGTCTAACAAGAAATAACGACTTGTGGTGCAGTTCAAAGGTAAGGCCTCAGCATGTGCATATGATGTCGCAGGGTGATTTCAGGAGCTGTTGATTCAGTTGTCCTTGCAAGATGGATTTGCTATGAATGGTACCTGAGTCTTGTCTTGAAAGGGCACCTTTTAAAAGTGCAATCAGCTGACTGGTTGTGATGAAACGGCCAGAGTCGGAGACTAATCAGATGGCTGCTCTGCCCATCCATGCGACATCCATCCCAGCCTCCCTGACAGCTGCCTCACATACCAACCCCTTTTATGCTGAGATGGAGTTTCATAGACATAATTATTTTTAAAACAAGAAAGAAAGCACAGCTGGATGGTGCCATATTGTTTGAAGCTGAAGAGACCATTTCCACAGAATTTCATATTGACGGAATATAAATGGGGCTGCTTTTTAAGACACAGGATCATTCACACTTGCCTAGCGGAGTGTTTGAGAGAATCATATGTTGACTGTGTAATTTTCTGTCTTGCTCTTTCTCTCTCCATCGCTCTCTCTCTTTGAGTCCATTTGCAATGACACACTATTAGTCCTCCTCTCCAGTTGATGAGACCTGCATTGTGAAGAGGTTTATGGGGTCTGGGAAATGAGGGATTGCTCATAAACCATTGTGTGGTAACAAGTGACCAGATGAAACAATTTCACATCGAAAGCAAGTGTGGCAAATTAAGTGACTGGCATTTGTTAAGTGAAACTTCGTCTACGCCGTTTACTGTGCATGTTAGAAAAGCCTTATTAGTCTGATTAGAATGCTTCATTTATCTGAGAATCCAGGGAATATCCACCTTATGGTTGTATTTCAAGATTATGACTGAAACATCCAGTCAGAGAATGGAAATGTCGTGCCAGTGTGCCAGAATGTGCCAACTTTTTATTGTTTTATATCTTATTAATGTCATTCTGGGACAACATCCAGTTTGTTTAAAGTGAAGCTGAAAGTACAGCAGTGCTACGAGCATAAACCTCTCAAGAAAGAGATGTGCTTAAAAGGGGATTTAAAGGGGATTCATAAAGTTCTAGGCCTTTCCTGAATGCTCTTTTTATACCCAAGCATGAATGTATCACCAGTTTAAGGTGTTTACTGAACATTTCACAGTATATCTCATCTTAAATTGCCTCATCCCTGTTTTTGGAACATGTTGCAGTCATCAGTCTCAATCAACAATGAAGCTGTTAAGGTCAGACATTCATTATCTTGTCTTTGTACTGGTTTGTTCAAATACGGGTCAAAGTACATTTATAAATCAGTGTTTTTTTATTTCCTTTTTATCTGCTGTCCCAACATGTTTGAAATTTGCACCTGCCTGTTATAGAGTTTAAAATGACTTCAATTTAATTAAAGCTGACCTCAAAATCTAACATAATGCTGTATTAACCTCACTCTAGCTTGGTGCTAACAGGCAATATGAGGAGCATTATCTTGATAAAAATCATCAAACTTCACATAAACATAGGTAAAGTTTTTCTTGTAGTAAAAAAGAAATGTGATGAATTACGATGGGAGCACATTTGCTTAAAAAATAAGCCAAATGCAAACAGACGTAAGTCATTTGATTGATCAAAGATTTTAGATTTTGTGCACAGCAGCTACAAAACACCAGAACAACAACAAAGGAACAACAGAAAAGCCATGAGTACCGGTTACCTAGTGAGGATATTAGAAGGAATCTTTATGTTATCAAAGAAAAAAACATAATGGTGATATAAGCGTACAGAAGATGCCTGCGGCGATAAATGGACATTTCTGAAATCACTGTGTTTACATTCAAACAATCGAGCTAATTGTTTTATGCTAAGCTTATCCAACCTGGCAACATAGGCAAAACATACATACTAGTTGAAATAAAGTTACAACACAATGTCATAATGACCAAAAAATAAGTCTTCCATTTAATAATGTAGTAATATGCCTAGTAACTACAACTACGTAACTTACATAGCAGTTTAATAGTACTGATAGTTACTAAATAATTCCTAGTATTTACTTATGTGTAATAAGACATATTAGGATTAATAACTAAATAATTATCCTAAAGGTTAAAGGTTCAGACAAACCAAGAATTTAATGATTCTAAACAGGTGCAGTGTTTTTAATAGGCAATTGTAGGCAGCTGCTCCAGACCCCCATGAGCTAAGGGCCCAGTGAAAATAGAGATTAGATATACTATATGTGTTTATGTTAAATAACCTACTCTGAAACAGATACACATCATAAAACTATATCTGTTATTTTTTAAAGTAGTGAATCATAGTTATATTGAACTATTCAATGTTATGTGACTTAGTTTACATTTCAACTATTTAATTTGCAGCAATTTTGTTGAATTTCCCTTTAAGAGGTTAAAGGATGTCAGTGAGCAGAAAGGCACGGAGTTTATAGAGTAGTAGTTTAACAGCACTTTGGTATACACCACATCTGAGCTAATGATAGGGAGCTGTTTAAACTCTCCTCTGCAGACAGCAGGCAGGACCCTTTCTCACTGAGCAGGAAGCTCCGCATTTCCTGCTGTTCCCCTGGCAACGGAACATAGCCCAGGCCTGACGGACACTTCCTTACAAATACGGCTCTTCCTGTGCTTGGGCTGTGCAGCTGCAGCACTTGTTAAACAAGGACATCTGCTTGGGGATCTAAACAGGAGGGGTTGCAAGAAAAGTGCTTTATTGTATTAAACATGGAGTTATTTGATGGGAAATGCTTATTTTTCCACTTTCACACATAAGTAGTCAACACTGATAAGTTCATTAACAGAAGAATTTATGTTAGAACTATTTTTGCATATTTTATCACATCACAAGAACACTGCATATATTTGACTGAGACGGAATTAAAACGTGGTCAAATTCAGACGCACTGCTGCTTGTGTTAGAAGTAGCACAAAGCGCAAAGCCAACTGCTGTTAGCTATGTTAACCTACTGTAGACTTCCATTTGTTTTTAGCTACTTTAGCCCTACAGCTCCAGTGCATGTTAAGTTTGACCTAAGGGGAACAGTTATATAAGACATTTCTCAGTAGCCCAATTCCTTAAGTCAGTAGTTTTCAACCTGTAGGCTGCAGCCCCTGGTGGGCCATGGTGGTACTACTAGGGAGCCACTGGACATCATTTTAACCACAAAAAATTGGTTATACTATAGACATATAACCAAATGTAACTTTAAATATGACAAATGTAGTTTTAAATCTTCTTTTGATGAAATGTTATTACACTGAGCAAAATTGAGATTTTACATTTACACTTTCATTGCGTTGTGAATGTAAAACATTTTACTTTTCTATAATATGGAACTCGTCCACCATGAATAAATTGTTAGGGTTTTTCAAAGGCAAAGATGCTGAGACTGGACCATCTACAAGCGAGACGGGCAATGTACCGCAGACTGAGAAAAAAAAATGGGGAAAAAAAAACACAAACGAAGAAAACACAGCAGTCAGTGTGGTTTTGCACACTGTGTAATAAAACTTTGGGCCCAATAGTGGGCGCTGGCCGTTTAAGGGGTTAAGCCATACAGCAAGATGATAGATAAAATTGGAAACTTTTAAGAAATCCATACCATTTGACTAGGGATGTTGATGCATAATCCTAAATCTAATCTAGCATAATCCTAAATCTAACCCTAACCTTAACTTCAGTGACCAAAAAATAAGTGTTTATGTCCTTTCAGTTTGTTTTTATACAGTGTCAGGACCTGAGATCATACATAATATCCCATACTTCTACAGCAGTGTAGAAACAACAATAGAAAAAATATCCTTTACATTTTGCCAAACAAAAAAAGTTGCTGAGTTGAACCTTTCGTTACAAAATATAAATCAGATTCAAATATAATTCATTGCATAACTACATGAGTAATTGTGCAGTTAAATAATTACAGAGTTGTACACAAAAGCTCAAACACCCCCTGTGAAATTACTTGTTTTGTTGAATTTGCAAGGGACAAACTCAAACTTGGCTTATTTCTATAAATCCTATTGCAAATGTTGTCAATTGTGTATATTTCTTGAGTTTAACAAACTGGACAATTAACAATAATAGTGCATTAAAATGTGTGTTCTCTGTAGAGGTTGTGAACTTATTTACACTTAATATAGCATATATACATATAGCACAGCAACACGACAGCTCAACAACTCTTCTATGTCTTCCATGGGCTAAATATAAATGTTTTTAGAACCACTTTCATGGTTTAAGTGAATCATAAAATAACAGATTCCTGTAAATCATTACACTGAGTTGTATAATCCTGCTAAAAGGTCCTCTCTGCTGGGAGATATGTGGCTCTTAGCAACACAAGTCTCGTATCAGCTTGCTAGGATACCAGAGAGTGTTCAGATCATGTCCTGGGGTTTAATGAGTTTGTTTGTTTGATGGGGCCACTAAGCCCTGGTGGCATGCTCCTTGACCCTTAGTGACCTGCCTAGAGGTCAGTCAGAGTGACGTCAGATGTCAGTTTGGCTGCACCTGCCATAAGCTGGGGGTCTGTGGTGTCAGTCACCAGTGTGAGCACAACATTCCATAAGTACCGGAGATGATTCACTGCTGTAAATCATGCTTTCAGTACACATACACACACACTTACATGTGTTTGTTTTTGCACGGTGTCAGGATCTGGGGTCATACATAAAGTCCCATATTTATTATATAATAACATCACTGTCGTAACAAAATGTTGTACCACTGAACTGCAAACTTTATAGGAGAGAGAAAAATACTCTTTTTGGGTCATTTCTGTGTCCATTATAGGAAAACTTTATAAACAAAGCACATTTCCTGAAAATGTATGAAAACAAACATACACTCATACGCACACTTACAGTAAAGGCTTGAATCGATTAGCCTTAAGGTTGTTAAAAATCAACCTTTTAACATTGACTCACTTCGTGTAGACTATGAAATGACGACCTCATTCAAACCTCTCAAACAGTTTAGACTTTTGAGCCAGTTTCCCCCAATCTTCCTGAAATGCTGTACTGGGATGGAGTGCAGCAGCGCTGCCCAGCAGAATTTAAATGACCGATTAGCTAATCAACTGCAAGCCTGACCTCCATCTAAGCATTACAAGATGTGGAGCAGCTTCCTGCTGGAGCAGAATTTCTCATTAAAGGGAAGATCATGTTGATTCTGGCAGTGGAGAGAGAGAGCACATGCTGGACAGAGCTCTGTGGTCTCCTAATGTGATGTTCTGGCTCCCTCTGCTGTCACACTAAATAAACCATCATCAGCCATTCTGAAAAAGTGTTGCACTGAAACTACTTGATTCAAGTCTGTATATCATTTCAATCAAACCTATTGCAACATAATTATTGCTAACAGCAGAAAAACATGATCAGAAAGACAAACTTGTGCCGATGTCTTATATTTATGTAGCTGCACACATTGGAATTAAGTTAATTGCATCACTTTTATCAATGTAGGCTCCTGAGGCAGCTACACGTTTTAAACATTATTCAGTTAAAGATCTTAAGACCTGTTACTCTGTAGCTACTTTGACTTATATGACTTATTATTAACTATAATATCGCTGTTGTCATAACAAAACCTTGTATCTCCAAAATGGTGAATTTACAGGAGAAGGGAAAAACGTACTTTACGTTTAATGTAAGTCAGTGGAACCAGACGTTTTTCCAAGACATTCTGGGCATTTTTTTGTGGTCCATTCATCATGAAAATGAAACATAATGTAAAAGGTGACAGGCATTTTCAAATTATGCCAAAAGCTGAAAAACAACAAAAATGGGGATACAAGGTTTTCTTCTGATAGTGATATGTGCATTTTGTAAGGAATTGAAATGTGAGCCACATACAGGCGCTCAGAGTTTCATCCAATGGGTTAATCCAGTATTTTTGAGACCCTGAGTCTACTGACAATGGTGCCACTTTTCAAGCCACAACATATCTGTGTGATGCATGAAAGAACAATGAAGCCTCACATTAATTATTATAAATGGCTTGCAAAAATGAAACTGCATGCGTAATTATTTCAGGTTCGAAATTCCCTCACTTACTCATTAACTAAATGGAACGAAATGAGAGCAGATGAAGTGCTAAAAAACATAAACAAGGAAGCAGATGGCAAAATTAAAAACTGCTGACTGGACAGATCTTGTCACAGCAGCCAAACAGCCGTTTCAGTCAGCCTTCAGTACTTAGTGGTGACAGGCAGCTTTACTTTGGACAATTTTATTGTTATCGAAGCCTTTGTGTGAATCAAAAATACCATGTAAAGGGTCCATATCATTGACCTTGCTTTAGGTCAAGAATTTTGAGGTAGTACTCCCCAGTCCATACAGTAGATTAGGCTACAAAAATGTGTGTGAATCTACTGTCTTTGTTATATTACAACAACAATACATTGCTGTCTAGTCCACCCATGTACATGAACACTGTAAAAACGGTTGCTCAGATCAACTTAAAAAAATACTTCAAGTAGTCACAAGCAATTGAACTACACCCTTAAAAATGATGGTTCTTCAGCAATCAAAGAACTCTTTGCATCACTAAGTGGTTCTTCAGATTGACGAAGAATGTTCTGTAGAGGGTTCTACATAGAGTCTCTCGAAATCAGTTCTATATAGCATCAGAAAGGGTCAGGTCAAGCCTGTTACAATAGAAGAACCCTATTGGTGCTATACAGAACCTTTTCAAAATAGTTCTAAAAAGGACCATATGAAACACATTCTCTGTCAATCTGAAGAAACTGTGCATGAAGAATCCTTTAATCATGCAAAGGGTTCCTTGAGTGCTCATGGTTCTAAATAGAATCATTTTCTTTACTAAAGAACCCTTGAAGAACTATGTTTTTTAGGTGTGTGGTTGTATTTAACTTATAAGTACATTCAATAAAACAAAGGCTGACAGTACTTTTTCATGTTGAATAAAATTTGTGGGCGCCACCTTGTGGCTATTTTATTCCGTCTCCAATACATTGCAAATGCACAGCACTACTGTACAAACTCCTGGTGCTTTTATGTCACTGCGGTGTTTAAAACTGATGATACATTAAATATGTTTATGAGAGCAAACTGTGACTTTTCAAACTGCTAATCTGAACGCTGACTGGAAGAAGGCACTCTAGCAGGGCAAGACAGTTTGGCCCCTAACTGTAATCCAAGGCCGAGCAGCTGCATGCAAGACTTACATCACCAAGCACAATGCCAAGCGTCAGATGGAGTGGTGTAAAGCACAAAGCCACTGGACTCTGGAGCAATAGAAACATATTTTGTGGAGTGACTTCTCTATCTGACAGTCTGATGGACAGGTCTGGATTTACTGAATGCTAGGAGAACATTACCTGCCTGACTGCATTGTGCCAAGTGTAAAAACCAAGGTCTATAAAGGACTGGTTGGGTGAGTTTGTTGTGGAAGAACTTGACTGACCCTCACAGTGTCCTGACCTTAACCCCATAGAACACTTTTGGGATAAATAAGAAGGGAGATTGCAAGCCAGGCCTTCTCTTCCAATATCAGTGTCTGATCTCACAAATGCTTGTATGTCAGTATTTGCAGCATGAAAACAAAGAAAGAACCCTGCCAACACGGCAGAACAATCCCACTGTGCAAAGTGCCTGGCAAAACTGTTCCATACTGCCAGTGTGTTTTCTCCCAGTCCACTGTTATAGCAGACAAGCAGCTAAAATCTCATAATAATTGTTTGCTTGTTTAAACATATCTATGTATATTAACTCATCACCTCTTCATTCTGATTAAACAAGTAAAGCATCATACTTCTACTGTTTTCTTGTTTTAGTTGTGGCTGTTGAAATGACAGTAGCTCCCATTCTTATATATCCACTATAGCTAATGGGCACTATATCTCTGTCATGTCATTTGCATTCGTATACTTGTGTTGAGTGTGTTTCTGGCACAAACTTAGATGCTTCATGCTACACAGACAGGGTGTCTCACACTGATACGTTCAAAAATGTGTCACGCAATTCATTACTCAGCACGGGCTCGAACTGCATGATGAGCATTGCTGCAAGGGCACTATTTATAATATTCGATTACATCATTAAGAACACCCCATTGCTATTTTGGTGTTTATAATACTAGGAACAGTGACAGCCAAGCATAAACAAGCTGTCTATTGCTGCCTGAATGCTTTCTCCATATGGACATCTATGGCTTTCTCCCAGTCAACTGTCATAGCAGATGTGCATTTGGACAAATCTCTTGCAAAAAGCGCATAAACATACATGATGTCTTTTGATAAAACTAAGAAACATACTCCATGCAAATATGCGAACGCAAATGACAATGCTTGGCCATTGCATAACAGACACATAGCCCTTCTCTACAAACTTAGCACACATTCTTATTTTACTGTGCCGGTTAAACCACTCAATACTCAAGAGGGCGATAGTGGACATATAAAAATGGGAGCTGCTGTCTTTCCAACCATCGACAACTTCTAAACATATGAATAATAGAAAAGTGTTGGATGCTATACCTGTTCCATGAGAATGAAGAGGTGATGAAATATACACTGCTCAAAAAAATAAAGGGAACACTTAAACAACACAATATAACTCCAAGTAAATCAAACTTCTGTGAAATCAAACTGTCCACTTAGGAAGCAACACTGATTGACAATCAATTTCACAGCTGTTGTGCAAATGGAATAGACAACAGGTGGAAATCATTGGCAATTAGCAAGACACACTCAATAAAGGAGTGGTTCTGCAGGTGGGGACCACAGACCACTTCTCAGTACCTTTCTGCTTTCTGGCTGATGTTTTGGTCACTTTTGAATGTTGGTGGTGCTTTCAAACTCGTGGTAGCATGAGACGCACTCTACAACCCACAGTGGCTCAGGTAGTGCAGCTCATCCAGGATGGCACATCAATGCGAGCTGTGGCAAGAAGGTTTGCTGTGTCTGTCAGCGTAGTGTCTAGAGGATGGAGGCGCTACCAGGAGACAGGCCAGTACACAGAGACGTGGAGGAGGCCGTAGGAGGGCAACCACCCAGCAGCAGGACCGCTACCTCCGCCTTTGTGCAAGGAGGAACAGGAGGAGCACTGCCAGAGCCCTGCAAAATGACCTCCAGCAGGCCACAAATGTGCATGTGTCTGCACAAACGGTTAGAAACCGACTCCATGAGGATGGTATGAGGGCCCAGCGTCCACAGATGGGGGTTGTGCTCACAGCCCAACACCATGCAGGACGCTTGGCATTTGCCAGAGAACACCAGGATTGGCAAATTCGCCACTGGCGCCCTGTGCTCTTCACAGATGAAAGCAGGTTCACACTGAGCACATGTGACAGACGTGACAGAGTCTGGAGACGCCGTGGAGAGCGATCTGCTGCCTGCAACATTCTTCAGCATGACTGGTTTGGCAGTGGGTCAGTAATGGTGTGGGGTGGCATTTCTTTGGAGGGCTGCACAGCCCTCCATGTGCTCGCCAGAGGTAGCCTGACTGCCATTAGGTACCAAGATGAGATCCTCAGACCCCTTGTGAGACCATATGCTGGTGCGGTTGGCCCTGGGTTCCTCCTAATGCAGGACAATGCTAAACCTCATGTGGCTGGAGTGTGTCAGCAGTTCCTGCAAGATGAAGGTATTGAAGCTATGGACTGGCCTGCCCATTCCCCAGACCTGATTTCGATTGAGCACATCTGGGACATCATGTCTCGCTCCATCCACCAACACCACGATGCACCACAGACTTTCCAGGAGTTGGCGGATACTTTAGTCCAGGTCTGGGAGGAGATCCCTCAGGAGACCATCCGCCACCTCATCAGGAGCATGCCCAGGCGTTGTAGGGAGGTCATACAGGTACGTGGAGGCCACACACAATACTGAGCCTCATTTTGACTTGTTTTAATCAAGCCTCATTTTGACTGTAGTGTGTTTTTCCACTTTAATTTTGTGTGTGACTCCAAATCCAGGCATCCATTGGTTAATAAATTAGATTTTTTGTGTGATTTTGTTATCAGCACATTCAACTTTGTACAGAACAAAGTATTCAATAAGAATATTTCATTCATTCAGATCTAGGATGTGTTATTGAGTGTTCCCTTTATTTTTTTGAGCAGTGTATATGCAAATGATTTTTGCAAGAGACTCATCTATGACACCTATGTTAACTATGAAAGAGTGTACAAGCAGTACAAGCAGAGCCAGTTTATAAGGATCCTTCCCCCATTATATTAAAAAATGTTGTTAAACAATGTTTAAGCATTTATAAGCTAAGATTTTGTTCAACTGCTCCCTCTTAACCCTTTCATTTTGGACTCGTTCGGGAGCCCAGAAGACATTACAGTGGTAATTCTCCTCATTACAAGTTCTCTGGTACGAATCTGGTCAGCTTGGTCGGGCTTGGCTTCTCCTATAGCAGCCCTTGCTGTAATGCTCAGAATGCAGCTTGTGCTTTTGATGCAATATGAATTGCATCATGACATATTTTAGAACTCAACAATGCGCAAAACTGTGTCTGCATAGCTCAACATATCTGCATTCACATATTTGCGTGAAGTATGGTTCTCGCCTAAAGTGGCTCAAACTCATCTACCTTCCACATGTTTAACTGCTGTGGCTGTTGAAATGCCAGTAGATCCCTTTCTGATTCATCCTTTATTGGCCCCTTGAGTACTGAGTGTTTCAAAAGCCACAGTAACGTAGGAATGCACAGTGAGTTTATACAGGCTGTGCTTTTGCAATGTAAGCGTCGTCATTTGCATTTGCATATTTGCACTTGAATGTGTTTCTGCCTGTTAAAAGGGGGCAAGTGTTAAAGAGAAGTTAGAAAGTGATCAAATAAAAATGAATAACAATTAATAACAACGTGTTTTGGAACATAAAATGACAAATCTGAATCACTATGTTTAACGTGTTCTGGTTAAGCATCAAGATCTGAAATTCAAGGCAAACAGATTCAAGGCAGCCTGATTGATATGTTGTAGTAGTTGATGAGGGACCAGAGTCTTCTATCTAAATCATGAACCATTATGAGAAGAACTGGCTTCAGATCAACTTCTAACTTCTGAAGCCTGTGAGAATTAAAGGCTGTGCAGTCAGTTTCAGCTAGAATTTCCAAAGAATCCCTTTCATACAACTGTCAGCTAATTAGACTCTGCTGGTGACTACTCCCTACCACTGCTGTCCATAGGGTTCAGTCAGTACAACACTCAATAAACAGAGAGTCACACAAGTCTGTCAGCTGACTTCTCGCCGTACAATGCAGCCCACTCACTACAGCCTGCCTGGAATCTCACAGGCATACCAAGGGTGGGGTTACTAACCAACCTAGTTCATAAAGACATTATTTAAGTGGAGAAACGACTTGTGCTCTCTTTAGTTAACAGAGAATAATCATGCTACAGGCTAAAGTTGTAAAGCCTGTTGTGAGCCTCTGGGCACATTGGAACCAAAATATGGAAGCTCCAGATTGATAGTTATGAATAAGATGCAAGATGACTATGACAAAGAGTTAAATTAGTTTTTAATTAAACTTTGTTTATACATATGATCTGTTCAAAATAATTTTCCCAGTAATCTCTCCAGTTGTTTTTTCATCTCTCAAACATGTAGTACATTCATTACACCATAGTACTTGTCAAATTTTGTGTAACATTTATATTTATACAAGGAAAAAAAAAATCAAGTCTTATATTGCCACATATTGCACCATCAACATTTCAGCCTTTGCAGAACAACAACCCCAACATCGGTTTGACAGTTCCCAAAGGCATCCACGAAATGAAAAATGTGGTTTCAGAAGGCACAACAGTTAGATCTTATTTTGATTGGTCTCAAAATAAAACAAACTCGAAACCCCTTCAGAAAACCTCAGCTTCTTCGCTAAGACATCTCAAAATGAAGAGGCAAAGCCATCGATTGCACAGTTTGGGGGTAAACAGCGCGCAAGGGCTCGGTGGAAGTGGATGTTTGTTTTGGCAGGGAGAAGCTAGATTGGTTTGTCTGCAGAGTGAGCTCTCTTTGGAGATGGCTCGCCATCCTTGGGGAAGGCCAGTTTGGACACAGGGGTCACCACTTCCTGCCCACACAGTGGACAGATGCACTGCTGTGCTACTCACAACAGGAAACGCCTTGCTATGAGCAACGCCAACACAGCCACTAACAACATGTTCACTCTGAAGCCCTCACAGCCGAAGTACTGCACTTCTGAAAGCTGTTCTGCCTCATTTAACAACCATGAACGCGACCAACAAACAGTGGACGTCACCACCATTCAAAAGTTTGGAATCACTGGTTTCAATCATGTAAAGCCACTTTCCCACTATAATATAATGCTGTAGCAGTGGGCGGTATGTTCAAAAATATATATCATTTTTCAAATGTTTGATGTTTTTGGTATATTTCACACCATATAAATGTTTTCAAGTAAAACCATTTTAAATACTTAAGTAAACTTACTTTTGCTTTTGTAGCTTAAGGATGGGTTATTATTCTAGAATGTCCATTGCATTTTATAAATATGAACCATTTCTAAGACTGAAATATTTTTATTGTGCATTTTCATGAAAACAAAACTGAACAGTAAGAAAATAAACCTGTCAATACTGCTTTCCAAAACTAGCTCCATAGGCCTGCCAAAACAGTGATAAATGTTGTTTCACATCTGAATTTCTACAAGCATTTCTTCTTTTTCGTCCCACCTTAAATGGGACAGCGGTTACATTCTGGCGCCTGTACTAATACTATAGATTAGGGGTGGATGATATGATACATGTTACATAAAAAAAAACTGCTTGAAGACAATTCACAATTCATGATATGCATCATGATAAGCTGGAACAGAAAGAACACATGACCAGCACTACATTTAAAATAAATGTAAAGTTACAGTCTAAAAAAAAGTGGGATGCAGTATATAAACATTATTAAAGTTTCAAAATTGGTGGTTTACTCACCAGCCAATATATAGAAACTGAGCTGCAAAAACAACTTATTTTGAATTCACTGTGTTTGTCATGTCACTCAAGCCATCACATTTACATGTGTTCACCTAATCAGCCTACAGCAGTATTCATGCTGAAGTTATAAAGAGTGCTTCAAAACCGGTACTTGATGCACAGTAGAGCACATTCTATCAGAATAGAGCACATTCACACATAATGGTCCTAAATGTACAGTAACAAAAACAGCCTGTTTAATTCTAAAGGAGAAAAATAATGAAAGTAGTCATGTAAAAAAAAGGACATCTTTTTTGGCATAACTCACTAATGTCAAAGTGGACTTCAGGGAAAATAAAACAAAATGCAAGAATAATGTAGGATATGGGCTCTTTTTAAAAACGTACCATCAAACAGAGTAAGTACAATTATTTTTTATTAATTATTATAATTAATTATTATTTAGCTTAATGTGCTGCCCCAAATCAAATTAAACAGGAATAATCATGCACACCTTTTTATTAAAGCTAATTCTAGCAATTAGTAAGTATTCTGACAAAATTCATGATATGCTTAGAAAAGCATATTGTGGTGTATCATGATGTAACCTATCACAATACAATAGAATATTGTCATATTGCCTATCCCTACTATAAATAGATAATTACAGTGCATTTTTTGGGCATAACCTTTTTGTCTCACAAAACTTGCATCTAAAATACATTTTGGTGTGTAGTTTAAAATATTTCAACACTGTATATGTTTTTACAAGATAGAATAACATAGAATATTGATATGACAAGTGATTCCAAACTTTTGAATCATGATGTACCAATGAAGTATTCCCTTAACCAGGCCTGCTTTGAGAATTTAAGTTAATCTTATCCATGTTTTGGGGGTCTTTAAGAGCAATGCTACAGAGCTGAGAAGTCTGCAGGGAATTAATGAGGGTGGGAAAACAACAACTACAGCATATTAAATCACTGTAAATGGGTATAACTCAGATTTAGAACTCACGCCACCTGCACGGTGAACACATCACTTCCAACAGAATGTGCTTAAGATTCAGAGGCACAGGATTGAACTTTCAGCCTAAGTATGGGTTCAAACCCATATAACAACATTAGTGCAGCTAGTTCGTCTCCTTATCAGACTAACAGAAAAAAGAGCCTTAGGTCATAGTAATCTGATGCACAAGCTATCAGCGAGCTACGCTCATCCCCAAAAATACAGTGGAGCGAACCATGTAAAGTGATATGTGGCAAAAATGCCCTGTTATATTCCCGCTGTAAACATTTGATTACAATTACATATAAACATCGAACTACGATAACAAAAAGTTATTGTTAATCACAATTTCCTTTCTCTTTACTTGAACAAGTGCAATACTTGAAAAACGAATTCAACAAATGGCTCTTTTTCCCTGCTTGCAGTGCATTGTCCTCTTTTCACATATTATAAAATATTCAACAGTAGTAATACTATCATGCTCACATTGTTTCTAAATATTATACATATTTACTACAACGCAAAACAAACAGGAACTTCAACAATTATTAATGCAGGTTATTACTGGTCTAACTGGTAAAAAGTGACAATTCAGAGGCAGACAAAACTGGAATGGAGTGGTATTAAGAAGGGAGCGTTCTTACAACCTGCCATATTGCAAATGCCCTTAATTAAATGTCTATATTACTCTTTGAATGTAAACAGATTTAAACATACAATTAGCTACGAAATACAGTGATACTGAAATAAAAACTTCACAAACTACGTACCGAACCTGGACATAGCTGTTGATAAAACTTATAATCTATGTAACTTTCCTCAGAATTTACTTCATAGTCCCTTTTCTGAAAATACCTATAAGTATACAAATACATTAAAATAGAGTGTCAATAAATCTTATAATACATTAAATTTCTTGGTGGGCTTTCTAATGTTTTCTTAATTTTTCTCTATCCAAGCTATCAAAACTACTACTGGACTGACTGTTCAAAAGAAGAACCCTTCTCATCTGAGGTAGGAGTGCGCAGAGGAACGGCTCCAAAGTCACCTTTTTAAAAATAGCTCCAGTTTGGGCTCCCCTGAGCTTTGCTGCATTTTGAGACGGGAAAGCCTGCCATGGGAAGAACCACAGGGGGAGCGTAATGAACAGCAGTCTCTAGACTGAGAGTGAAAAGACGTCTTTTCTGGGGTATATAACAGCTATGTCACAGAATGAGGCAAACAAACTGAATAATCTCTGTAGGTGTGAATACTTCAGACTGCATCTACAATACAACTGTGCAAAACCAGTGAGGAAAGTTATTGTCATCGCAGTCATAGTACATTCAGCAGGTCCTGTAGAAGCCTGCAGCACTTTTCAATCTACTTACCTGAAGCCCAGTTGCTATGCTAATGCTAATTTCTTCGGACAGCACACTTGGTCTCAGGCACTCGGCTCCTATTCCTGAAGTAACACAGTGAACCCACAGCTAGCCGTGAGCCGGACGTTTGCCTCTAAATATTTTTACGTACCTAGCGGCTCCCTATCTTTGAGGCATTGATTGCACGGTCATAAATTTGAAGTCTATGTTAGTTTAAAAAAGGAAAATACAGAAAACTCAAAATTCCACAAGATCACACCAAACCACCCACACAAATCATGTAATGAAATAAATGAGGAAATCAACTGCATTGATCTGATTGGAGAGTTCTCATAAAATTATCTAGGATTAGTACCTTAATACTGAAATAAGTCTGAATTATGCGCAAGCTTTAAGGCAAACTGATCCTAGATATGCAATTATGGCGACCTCTGCAAAGCTGCCTTCTTTCATGTGGTGACTCGCCCGATTGTCAGGGTAAAAGCGGTTCCTTTTGATGGACCAGTTCTTTACATACCATAAGACAAAAAGCTTCATCCAGGTTCATCCAAAAGAAGATGCACAATCTGACATTAAAATCACCTGTAATTCTACAAGAGGTAGCTTTCGTTCATCTTTTTCCACAAAGCCAAAGCGTTCTGTGTAAAGTCTTCCATGACAAAGCCAGTATTGGGCACTTGGAGAATTACATGGATGATTCCCTGTTCAGTGTTCAGTACTGCCTTCTTTCTCCTAGGTGTAGCCCAGATTCTCCATTTCACTGCGGTAGCGCTGTTCAGACACTTTGCTCTTGTGCTGCTTGCTCTCCAGGTGCAGGCGGAAGTCAGCCTCCTCACTGGCCCCTGAGTTGCACATGGAACAGTAGAACTGACCGCTGGGTGTCACACACATGGCCAGATCCCGCGGAATGCGCTGCCTCGGCCGGGGGTTGTAGTAAGGCCCTGAGATGTACATGTACAATGACAACATGAGTACTTCACAGCACTACAATACAAAGTGGCATTCAGCCTGCAGGCACAAATATGTGCATAGAAGCAGGAAATATGCATATGTAGGCTAGATGTGTCAAATAAAATATGCATTCATATTTATACACAATATATATATATATATATATATAAGCAAATCACATGAAATTTGTCCAGTCACAATCATGAAATTTTAGATGACGATTACCTGTCCTAAAATAACTGCATTTAACAATTTACTTATTTTATTTTTTTGTTTTATTGTACACAGCTACTAACGTACAAGCCCAAAGTAGAGGAATTAGCAGTTAGCTAATCTTGCTAGTTTCTTGTTTCCATGCTGCTGATGCTTCTCAACTAAAACAGACAGCTTGAGCTGAAATAATAAATAATCTGGCCTTCAAACATGGTATAGCACCAGAACCAAAAACCTGGGACAGTACATGGAATGCTACTACGAACAGAAAGCTTTCCTTTGTATTTCACCCTCTATGGTTCATGATATGATCAAAAGTTTCAGAGAATCTGGATAAATCTAATGGGCAAGGCTGAAAACCACAACTGAATGTCTGTGACCTTCGAACACTCAGATGGCACTGCTTCAAAAAACAGCACATTTCTGTGATGGATGCGGGCTCAAAAGTACTTTGACATGTTGTCAATAAACAAATGCATGATAAGATTTTACAATACACAGTGGAAACCATATTTATTGTCAACAATGTGAAGTAACACCATCGACTTCTCTGGGTTCAACATCATCTGTAATGAATGGTCAGCGGATGCCCAGCGGAAATGTGCATTGTGGTCTTTCGGATTGTTCATGAAAAATACACATTGTGTTCTCCAGGCCAAAGAAGAAAAGCATAATCTGGATTTTTGCCAGTGTAAAGTTCAAAAGCCAGATTCTGTCACAGTATGGGGAGCATTAGTGCTCATGGAATAGGTAACTTGCACATATGTGGAGGTACCATTAACCTTGAGAGAATGTATGCATTTTGGAGCTGCAGATGTTGCCTTCTAGTCTCTTATAGGGCCGTTTATGCTTATTTCAACAAGACAAATCCAACCACCTTCAACAACCTTACAACAGCATGGCCACATAATCAGTGCATAATCAATGCTTGCAGTTCAGACCTCTCTCCCACTGAAAACGTGCCACATTTTGAAGCACAAAAATATGTCAACAATGGCCACGTATGGTTGACCAGCTGAAGACTTTAATAGAAGAATGGCAAAAAAATTCCACTTTCAAAACTGGATCAATTGGTATCGTCACAAAACAATTATAAAGTGCTGTTAAAAGGAATAACGTAGTAAAACCGTGGTAAACATGCTCCTGTTCTGACCTCTTAGAATGTTGCAAGATTCAAATTTGGAATGAGCATATAAGCACACAATTCATGCAATAAATTACTTTTGTTTATACAACAGTTAGTTCCAGCCACACAAGCTGATTGGTTGAGAGGCGTTCTAACTGTGCTGTTATTTCACCATAACATCACATGTTTTTTCACAGACACTGTATTGTTTTTACTTCTTACTTTGTGGGGAAGAAACAGAAAAAGGACACTTTTAAGATCACATTTGACCGACAGCCAAATTGGTCAGACTCTGAAGATGAGGCTACACTAAATTACCCCAAACTGTCAGTTGGTCTGGCTGGAGGTGGAGAACGAACTGCTGGCTGTGCAGCGACTGGGCAGAACTCATTACTCTGAAGTAGCAACATGCTGCTTGTTAAGCAACTATATTTTGGCTGAAGGAACTGCAAACATTAAAACATAATAAATGCTGCGCTCACAGCCCAGTTTATTAATGTCTTACTTTATTTTTTAACTGCTGTATAAAAGCAATAGAACACTCGAGGTTGTGTGTTATCGCTATAACTTGGCTGTGATGATCCACGGCACTCACCACAGCAGTGGTCATTTTGCGACAACACACTCCCTCTCCTGTTCTTTTGCTTAAATATTTATTTTATACTGTATCCAATTTAATACAGGTCAAACAGAATGTACTTATCACTGCTTTCTGTTTTCGTTGGCGTTACACAGACTGTCTGAACTTTTTTGGAATTGAGGTTTGTATGCTCACATTTATACAAAGTGAATTCCACGCATTAGTTTCTTCACAGTACAGAAATATACACATGTGGATACACTGGTAGAGACATTCACACACCGTTGCTTAGAGCTCTTTACCAAACTGTTCAGTATGAGCTGATGAGAGCAGATGCCAGTAGCCTTAGGGGAATACAGGCCTTCCATGACCACTGCTCTCTATCTTTATGTGCCATCTTACGGAGCTAACTTAATGAGCAATCGTGATTCTTCAATCAGAACCAAACAAGATCAAGTATAGTCTTAATACTGCCGCAGGCAAGAATTATTGTTAGTTGGAATAAGCAACTAAACCACATTTCATTTTGGGATGGAATTTATGCCTCGCTATTTCTGCAGCGCTATTTTCAAACTATGATTAAATCTAAAGCTGGAGTAGTGCTGCTGTGCTCTATGATTCATCTGTGAGCTGGAAAATGCTATATGGAGTGTATGTGAGTGTGTGTGTGGGTGGGTGGGGGAGAGGCTGGGGGTGTGTGGAAGGGTCAGCAAGGGCATGTGTGTGATTGAGACCTGCCACCATGTGGGTGACGTTCGAAGGGCTGGGCTGACGTGGGGTGGAGTATCGGTTTGCAAACACCAAAGGCCTGGCACCGCGCCCGCATTTAGCAAGGCTACTGCGGTACGCTGGATTTGCGCAGACTGGCCCTCTGTCCCTCAGCACTACTGCCAGCCACTGAAACAAGTCCCTGCTGCCAAAGCATGGATCAGAAATTTAGCATTTAGCGCCACTGCTCTGACCACTGGATAGAAACTGACCCCCTGCAGGCCACTCTCCACACAAGAGTGCAGGAATGTGACAACCACAACACAACCTAGCATGTAAAGCTAGCGACTGCGTTGCAAGAATTCAGATTTAGATACAAAGCAAAAAGGATCTATGTGAAATGCTACTCCAGTCCCACTTTTTGGAAAGCCTCCTACAGATTGTCTAAAGATACTCTGCTTAATAAGAAACTATGGAGGGCCTTGGTTCTCAAAAATGTCAGCGTTAGTGTTAAAACTAGAACAAATCCTGCGATAAGGTTTAGACTTTCAACTGAGGTCAAGGTTTGTGAGATTATTGAGTGTTACATTTACTCTTGGCAAAATTTAAGGTGATGTTAAAAGATATTTAGAAGGTAGGCATATGACAAGGGTTGCAGGGTTGCCAGATTGCCTGACAAAAAGGTTATAAAAATGCTTCAAAAAGTATCAAAAAAGTAAAAGGTTACCATTTTAACCACAATACTACAGACTTCAATAAGCATGACGTCAATAATTACCATTTCTGTCTCACCTTTGCAAATTTGAAGTTAAGTATTGATCACTGCACTGTCAGTCTTTTGCAGTTACTGTAACTGCCGAAACACATTTGCCCTCTCAATCCAACCAAATTTGGCTGGAAAATTTGCCTGGAAACTGTGCAATCTGGCAACACTAAACTTCAGAATGTATGTATAGCGGATGCATACTGGAAATCTAAATCTAAAATGTCAACTAGGGCTGCACAGATTTCCATACTGTTCAGAAAAATTGGAAAAACAATGTTGAAAACAGCTACTATAAAAACTGTAGCATGGAAAAAAAATGTAGCTGGGTACATCACGTCAGAGTAAAGTAGGTGGTGAGGGGCTTCTGCAAGCTGCTCATAAATTTAAGAGGTTGTGATTTTTGGGGCTTATTTTGTCAGAGGGAGTCACAGCAGGCAGTGATAAATTTGTATTGGAGAAATTTTTATCTGAGTTAATTTATTCAGTGTAAAATTACAGCCATGCAGAGTCAAGCCATTTTGAAGAATGTTGAAAATCAAATTCAGTCTTTAAATTTAATAGCAAATTATTTTAAAAAAGCAATTTATCTGGGCAATAAGGATTTATTTGCACAGAATAAAATAACATTAATATAGTCAGTGCAGATTGTGAGTCTTGTTGTGGCAGCCTAGTATTTTTACATTATAATCCAATACTTGGCTTGGATAATCAAGGCTTCATTAAATGAAATCTGCTGATGGTAGATTTGAACAAATCTATGTGATGACTCAGAACACTAGTTCTTCTAACTAGTTCATAAGACATCCACTACTTTTTGTGAAACAAAAACATCTTGCTAATTTTTAAAGTATTTTAAAGTATGTTTTTCTAATATCATACTGCATTTTTACTGGTGATAAAAATACATTTATGACTATGATAAACAGTTGTAAACAATTTGCTTAGGTTCTTACTGAGACTTTTGCACAGCAGTATATATTGCAGTCAAAACAAAACCTTATATTTTCAAAATGGTAAAATGACAGCAGAAGGTAGAAAACAAATTTCTCTCACAATATAAGTAAAGAGTGTAAAAGGCAGCTGGAGTTTTTAAATTATGTAAAAAAAAGAAACTAGGAACAACAGAAATGGAGGTACAAAGTTTTGTCCCAACAGCCACAATATATGGACCATTATACCAAATTAGTTCAAACTGCGGTTAAACATTTTAAAAACAATAGTCAGACCTTAGATATTTATTACACATTTATAAATTCATAATTTATGTGGCACTTTCTACTGAGAGGTGGCTTTCCAAAACCCTAATCCCTAAATTTCAACTTGTGAAAATAATACTTTAGCTTTTCGCATTTTCAGTTTTAAAAAAAGGATATTTTGAAATAATGATGAAAATTTTCAATAAGTATTTAATTTTTAAATGAAAAAAAAAATGTCCCACATTTTTATGTCACTACCAAAATACTAGGCAGAGCCTTATTTTAGCCAGATCCCTGTATTTTAAAGCAGGAAGAGAGACTGTCCAAAATGCGTTCTGAACTCTTGCATACATTATTTAACAGTCTGTTAAACATTTCAGGTTACAATACAAAACATGATTTTTTACATTTACAGTGTCTATCTGGCTCTTAAGTGTACCTGGCATGGCAGTGTTCACATGTGTCCGGCGATTCTTGTTCAGTCTGTACTCATTCCCTTCTTTCCTGGAACGCCTCTGAGCGAGATCCACTGTATCTCTGCAGAAACATTGATATCTTTGAGAATCTTTAGCTTTTTTTGTTATTTTTCTTTTACACATACCAAAATGTAATGTTTTAGACATTAGTTAAATAAGCATTCTTATTAATTATAAATGCTAAGATCATGTTCATACCCCAACACTTGACAATGCAAGACAATACTCTGTACTGATTAAACGGCACCACTTTAATTATGTCTCTCATTATATTTGGCATGGCCAAACTAGTCTGAGCTAGCTGGTTCAGATATGATCAAGTGTTCAACGGTGTGGCAGGATATAGTGTCCTATCTTCCTGCACTTGTTATCACTCTCAGCCAAATTTAAACGAGCTCCCCAGTTATCAGGGCTAAAACACTTGGAAGATAAAACCAAATGGAAAAAAAATCTTTCCGACATGCAAAACTTTTTGCTAGGTATAAACTGCCCAATGCACTCTGCTGTACAAAAGTGAGCTTGTGTTGATGGTGCCCTTTTGGCCTGGTCCAGATCCTTCCATACTCACTCAAACACAAACCATAAGCATTATAAAAGCTACCACAAAACTAGTGCAATGAGGGCATTTCTATGAAGTTGGCGTGTTTGCCAGTCCAAAGTATGATTTTTCTCTGTGCTAGTTTTCAATTAAGACAACAAACTTTATTATTCTTTATTATTAAACTCAGCTTCATATTCATCAATTCATTTTCTTTGTACAAAGAGTAGGCGTTGCCTAAATAATGATAATGATTAACCATATTCTTTTTCAAATTATTATAAAAAGCAAATAAACAAATATTTTGGCCCAAAGGTGGTTTAAACTGAAAGTGCTGATGAGTCCTAACAATGTTCAGGCTTTAGCTTTATTCCCAAGGTAAAACTGTTACAAAAGAATCATGAATATTTACAAATGTAATATTCAATTAAACTATTTTAACTCTATAAACATATAGTTTAAGCTGATGTTAAAAGATATTTAGTTCAATGTATATGATAAGGTTCAAAGTATATGATAAGGTTGCAGGGTTGCCAGATTGCCTGACAAAAAGGTTGTAAAAATGCTTCGAGAAGTATCAAAAAAGTCAAAGGTTACCATTTTAACCACAATACTACAGACTTCAATAAGCATGACGTCAATAATTACCAGCTGGGGGGACATGGGCTATTTCTGTCTCACCTTTGCAAATTTGAAGTATTGATCACTGCACTGTCAGTCTTTTGCAGTTACTGTGACTGCCAAAACACATTTGCCCTCTCAATCCAACCAAAAGACCAGCAATCTGCCTCAAACTGGGCAATCTGGCAACACTAAACTTCAGAATGTATGTATAGTGGATGCATACTGGAAATCTAAATCTAAAACGTTAGAGACAAAATATTTTCAACTAGGGCTGCACAGATTTCCATACTGTTCAGAAAAATTGGAAAAACAATGTTGAAAACAGCTACTATAAAAACTGTAGCATGGAAAAAAAATGTAGCTGGGTACATCACGTCAGAGTAAAGTAGGTGGTGAGGGGCTTCTGCAAGCTGCTCATAAATTAAGAGGTTGTGTATTCACATGGTATTCAGATACCACTTAGTGAACGCCATGTCTGCTGAGGACGCAAGTGAATTATCTACAACAGTCATCATATCTTCGTCAGTGTTGATTTTGTATTTGAGACCTAAACATTGCGCCAGACCTGTTGGCAAGACATTAACATGCAAAGACATATGATGCGGTCCAAAAAACTGCAAACTCTGATCAAACCTTAGATCTCTGACTGTTAAACTGCTATTTATTGTTTTTCGCTGGACTTACTAATGCTACTTAAAATTTTAACAAAAAAATATAGTGCAGCTTCAAAATCACAGACAATTAAGGAAAAGTGTCTGTTATTGCAAACAAGTAAATACACTATATTTCCAAAAGTATTCACTCACTCATCCAAATCATTGAATTCAGGTGTTCCAATCACTTCCATGGCCACAGGTGTATAAAACCAAGCCTCTAGGCCTGCAGACTGCTTCTACAAATGTTTGTGAGACAATGGGTCGCTCTCAGGAGTTCAGGGAATTTGAGCATGGTACTGTGATAGGATGCCACCTATGCAAAAGTGCAGTCGTGAAATTCCCTCACTACTAAATGTTCCAGAGTGAACTGTCAGTGGTATAACAAAGTGGAAGTGAGTGGGAACGACAGCAACTCATAAACAAAGTGGTAGACCACGTAAAATGACAGAGCGGGGTCAGCAGATCCTGAGACGCATAGTGCACAGAGGTCGCCAACTTTCTGCAGAGTCAATCGCTACAGACCTTCAAACTTCATCTAAACATCATGTGGACTTCAGATTAGCTGAAGAACAGGGTAGAGAGCTTCATGGAATGAGTTTCCATGGCCGAGCAGCTGCATCCAAGCTTTACATCACCAAGCACAATGCAATGCGTCGAATGCAGTGGTGTAAAGTGCTGCCACTGGACTCTAGAGCAGTGGAGACATGTTCTCTGGACTGATGAATCATGCTTCTCCATCTGTAAATCCGATAGACAAGTCTGGGTTTGGTGGTTGCCAGGAGAACGGTACTTGTCTGACTGCATAGTGCCAAGTGTAAAGTTTGGTGGAGGGGGGATTATGGTGTGGGGTTGTTTTACAGGAGTTGGGCTCGGGCCCCTTAGTTTCAGCGAAAGGAGACCAAGAGATTTTGGACAATTTCATGCTCCCAACTTTGTGGTAACGGTTTGGGGACGGCCCCTTCCTGTTCCAACATGACTGCACACCAGTGCACAAAGCAAGGTCCATAAAGACATGGATGAGCGAGTTTGGTGTGGAATAAGTTGACTGGCCTGCACAGAGTCCTGACCTCAACCCAACAGAGCACCTTTGGGATAAATTAGAGTGGAGTCTGTGAGCCAGGCCTTCTCGTCCAACATCATTGTCTGACCTCACAAATGCGCTTCTGGAAGAATGGTCAAAAATTCCAATAAACACACTCCTAAACCTTGTGGAAAGCCTTCCCAGAAGAGTTGAAGCTGTTATAGCTGCAAAGGGTGGGCCGACATCATATTAAACCCTATGGATTAAGAATGGGATCGCATTCAATTTCATATGTGTGTGAAGGCAGACGAGCGAACGCTTTTGGAAATATAGTGTATGCTCAATCTCAGCAATCTGGTTAGTTTTAATTTTAAGTTATTGCAAACCAACAAAGAAATCATGCTAATTTTTATAAAGAACATATTGAAAAGCTTGGCATCCCTGACTTTTAGTAAACAGAGTATTTAGGTTGTTGTGGGAGTTGTGAAACTCACGAAGAGCTTGTGCCTTGCTGGGCCTCTGCAAGCCGGAGCCTCTTGGCATGATTTTTGCCCTGGTAGTGGGCGTGCGCCACGGCGGGGGAGCTGAAGGACGCATCACAAAGCTTGCAGTAGTCGTTCTCCGTGGCCAGGATGACCCTGCTGGGGCCCTTGAAGGGCGGCTGCGAGCAAGAGAAGGGTAGAAGTGATGAAAGGCTCGCTGGCTCAGAGGCTGGCTCTGATTACTATCACGCTGACTTCGCTGAATGAAGACTTACAGACTGACACCATGCAATCAAACTGCGCTTAAAGCTGCGGCTGTTCATCGGCTGACTGTGAAAAAGGCAGCGCGTGTAGCACAAGGCAATCTGTTTTGCTTTTACTGTGTGAAAAGTCTGGTTAAGAGGACAGAAAAAAACGTATGTGGAGTTTTTACCTGCTTGACCACTGCAGTGGCAGCCTCTGTGGGCGGAGTGGAGAGGGACTGCTGTGAAATTGGCTCTACTTCCTCTGGTATTCTGATAGGGGGTGGCTGCTGACTACCAGCATAAAAATTTCTCAGTTTTTTGCTGTGGTTTTTGCCCTGGAATGAAACAAAAGCATGAGTCATGTTGTCACTATAAGGACTGCAACAAGGGCAAAATAAGTAACACCAATAGCATTCGTATCATGACTAATTGCATCTGAAAGTGAAAAACAATGAGAAAATATCATAACATTAAATAAAAATGACACAGCAGACATCATATGCTGTCATGGTTGATTTTGATCAGTAAGTGTCATGTTACCATTAACAGTAATTGTCATTACAGACGCAAAACTTTTTGTTGCCATGACAGCTTATGTCACATGCTAATTATTGCTGTGTACTCTTGTTAGCCCTCATAACATCAGATATTATGGCATCTGTCATGACAATTACTGGTAATGTTAACATTAAATTGTTATATTATTTGACATAATCTGTCACAACTCATGACAGCATATGATTTCTGCTGTGACGTGTTTATAGCATGTTTAAGCCAATGTTTTGTAGCACACTTCAAATAAAGTGATGCTGAAAATATTTTAAAAAGCAAAAAAGTCAAATACTACAAAATATCCGAGCAGCATATTATATTAAAGTGAGAAGAAGCCATTTTGTTCATTACTGTGCATTTCCTCTGAATCAGAATTGACTTCATTTAATGAATAAGTATGCAAAGGTTTTAACAACCCTGGTCAAATTACATGTTTTGGGTTTTCTACATGAAGATCAATTAAATTTTAGAGCACAACTTCTACTTATTTGCTTTTTCATGACATATTCTGAAAATTTTAATTGTAGCATATTAAATGTGATCTAACCTCTGTAAATGCCACAATTTATGTTTTATTTTGTTAACTCAGCAAATAAACAGCACACAATAAAAATGCAGTTGTATGTTCTCTGCAGAGGATGTGTTAACTTATTTTTATTTTAAAATAACTGACAAGACCTCACTTGACCAGAGGCATATATGCATATATGATTAATTTGTCTTGGTGAGTGCACACATGCATAACATATACTAAACAGACCAGACAATTAACAAATATTCAGACCATTACGAAATATTTAATAAAAAAAATTACATGTTAACTGATTAAAAATAAAAATTAAGTCCTGTTGAATTTCTGTACATAATGTTCACCTGATAGTGGGCCTGTGCTTGCTGGGCTGAGTTGAGCGTGACGTTGCACAGTTTGCAGTACAAGGGCTTACACAACTCTTCCAGGGTAGCGTCCTGCTCAGTCCCCACTTTCTGGCACTCCTCCTCAGGAAGCTGGGGGCTGGAGACTTGGGGTATTGTAATTGGAGGGCTGGGAACCAGCTGCAGGTGAGGGGGTGGCTTGGCAGGCAGGGGGCTGCAGAGTGGGAAAGCGAGGGGGTCTGGGGACATCATCACTGGGGGTGGCCCTAGGGTCTGGGTGGGGGATACAGGCTGGAAGGTCTGAGAGTGTTGTTGACACATTAGATTCAGAGGTGGTTTCAGAACAGTCTCTGGACCTGAAAGGCAATCCATAAGTAACAAATAAGGGTCTGCGCTAATAAATGGAAAAAACAGAGGAGAGAAAAAATTATAATGAAATCCCTGTACAAACGGCATACGCAATCAAGTCAAGCAAATAGCCTCTCTTACAATAGCACAGTTGAACTGCAGCAAGGCTGACAGCTTCGTGAGCAATACAAGGCTATCTTCAGCCCCTGTGGTTAAGACACAGAGCCTCCGTCTAGCAACAGTGGGTCTGCATCTCTCACTATAGATGTGATTATGGCTGACTCCTGCCTACTCGACTGTAGACATATTTGGCTCTCATCTGTGTACATTGCTAAGGGCGGATGGCTGGGTGGGGGTTGGACAGTCAGCTGCTGCACTGTTGTCCCAATGTTTCCACTGTTACAGTTCCGATGAAGTCCTGATGACAAAGATTCCGCAGACTGAAATAGCATCAGTGTGCGAGGAACTGTTTTGCTTCCGGTTGAACGGACGGAGGACTCCTCAATACCAAAAGAGCTTGGCATTAAGAGAGAAAAAAAGGAAGGCCTGAAATTCAAACGAAGGAGAAACAAAGCAAACTGGAAACATTCTGAGCTCTTCAGAAGATTCTGTTATTTCAGTAGATATTAGAACTATTTACCTACATGAACAAAATGAACCATGCCATGCCATTTCCCGTACCTCCCCCCTCACTCTATTTGGTGCCAGAATACAAACCTGATATGTCTTGGTCATCAGAGAATACAAGTTCAGAAATAGGCTCAAGGAGGACCTACATATAGTGCAGCTCAAGGTCAGAGTCAAAACCCAAAGTTTTTTCCTCCAGAATTTGGTCAACGCTTTAACCTAAAAGCAAGGCAGCCACTTTTATCAGAGTAGCGCAAAATCTTTCATTCGGTGAAAGATGCAACCCTCAGGCATCTATAATGCAAGGTGCACTGAGTACACGAGAAGGTAAAGGTAGAAACTACTTGGCGCAGGAGCTTGTCTTACATGACTTACCAGTGCAGAACACCTGTGAGATATTTCTTTTCAACAGAAAACATATGACTGCCAGAAGCAAGAAACAGCTTTTATAAAGGCAAATAAACCTGTTAAATCTGATGGCACCTACAATATAACATGGCCCACATTCATTTGACAGTAAAAACAAAAGACTGTATCATTTTGTTCTAAAGGAATAATTTCTACATCAAAGAGTATGACACATGTAACCTGAGGTAACCTCAACCCTGTACCACAACCTGACTTAAGAGTCTTTAGCAAATACAGTTACAATATGATCATCCTAACAGGGCCATGAACCCGGTCACTCTCTGCTGTGTCAGTGCATTTTCCAATATTGGGCTATTTGACCGAAGATGACTCATTCTTGCTATAGCAGACCACAGTAGTTCCCTAAAGATAACATTAGTACCACATTGTTTGGGCCTTTTCTATCTGGGAGGCTCTCAATGTATTAATCGATACTGAAATAGTCAGACTGTGTAATCCAGTGTTTGATTTAAGGAAGGAAAGGTGCGTTTTAACCCATCAGGGAAGCCCTGAAAACATGTTATGAATGTATATTTATTTGAGGTGACCTGAGGTGAATGAACCATTTGAACAGCTGCAGAGCAGCCTGAAAAATCTGTTCAGAAAAGGCTGATATTAAACCGAAGGAGAAGGACAAGGTGGACCTGACTAACCGAGCGACACGAGACGGCATTTATCAACGACGAAGAGCCATAAATCAATCTCAGACTAACGTTATCATCTCAATGTGGGAACCGGATCCAGTATCGAGAAACCATGGCTAAAGTAACGTTAAATCAGTTCGTTTTTGTTAGGCTGGTGACACGACAAGCACCGAGAAATCCCACCAACATGTCTACATTAATGAATAAATACCTGAGAAAATAAAAACGTGGGATTTCTCGAAGCCACACTGCACCACTAAATGATGCAGTGCATCTGTTCGAGCGCGGCGCATTCGCCACAGCGCAACGATAAACATGTCGCAGGCCGCCCTACCTGGTAACCGAGGGAAATAATGGCTGCTGTTCCCATACGTTACAGGGTGAAGGTTGTAGGTGTTGCAGTAATCGGCACTTGAATAAACTGCATCTCTATTCCGTACATTCATCGCCATCTTCCTCGCATCCTTCAAACCTGCCGAACTTCTTCCAGCCAGCCGCGGTTCTCGTGCCCTGCGCCTCCGGTATAGGGGTGTCACAACACGACACGTTTCGAAAGAAAATACCAAGCGAAAGGTACCGTGCTTATGATTAGCTTAAATTCAAGTACTGTTTCGTACTCTAAAGGATATTTAAAAATCTTTGTAAAGCACAGCGCTCAGTGGAAAATAAAAGGCACTGTTTCATTGAAACTCCCCTCTTTCGGTTTGGTACAGTCCACATCCTACCGAGAGGGAGAACTCAGAAATGTGATTGACAATTTCGCACTTCAGTGTAATGAAGCATTGACTATACAGTCGGAGGAAGCATAAATAAATAATCCTAAATAAAGCAAGCTCTAGTGAATGAATGAATTAATTGCTCCACGACAGTGTTGAGACAAGACTCGGCCTAAAATGTCTTTTTTTTTTTAAAACAACCCCTTCATGGTAGAGACACATCTGAAAAAAAACACCATTACAGCAATCAGGATTAAAACCTGATGGTTTTGCTGTCTAGTGGGAATTGGCTCATTGGTTATCATTAGAGCCCACTAGTTCTCTATAGGACACCTTTAGATTCCACTAGAAAACCACTGCACAAAAGCACCTAGAATCAGTCCTAAAACACCTGTTACACTATTCAAATCATATACACTGTAATGTGAACCCACCAGGAACACACAAAACAGGCTACCACTAGTGAATATTGGGCGCCACCAGGAACCTACAACTGTTTTCCATGTTTATTTTCCAGCAATTTGAGGAACACGCAGGAAACCGTCAGACAAAAGGTGCACAAGGATAACTTATTTTGTCATATTTACCATTGTTTTACAGTTATTACTATTACCAATACTATGAATAAAACTTCAGAAGACGTTTAGATTCAGTGGATGGTGTAAACGTCACAACCCTTGGTTCTCTTCAACACAGCTCTAAAAGTTTCTCTACGATGCACTGTTCCACACTAAACCACTCAGAATGGCTTTGCTCTTATCTCGACGATTAAATTATGCAGAAATGTTGCAAATGTGGAATTCCCTTTTAATATTATAACATGTCATCTGCTTTATTTGTTTCCATTTACAAATTAAGGTCAGCAGGAGACGTATTTTCTTAATTTGTCCAACATGCTATAAAGCTCATTAGTTCATAGAGATGTTAGTTTCAGGATAAAGTCAGCGGTGTCTTTTCCTAATACCCCCCTCCTCCTTTTCCAAATACCTACCTACCCCCCCCCCCCCCCCCCCCCCCTACCTAAACGTGACGCATTGTTGTTGGATATTATTCTATATGACTCCCTGCACTGCCTTCATTCATGTGTATTTTTCCTTGGCCTTCCTTTGCCGACAGCTCCAGTCATTTTGGTTTTCATTTGTTGTAGCTATGTATTTTGTGTTGGCACAGAGTTCATGTTAGTACATGCTATTTCTGGCCTCATTATCTGCCATCTCTCTCCAGCAGTCTTTGCAGCGTTTCATGAGCAGAGCTCCCTGAAGTTTCCACACAATCTCAACTATTCTCGCCGAGCCCATCAAAACTCGCGCGACCCAAGTGTTTTGAGAGGAACTGGCCACCAAACAGCAGACCGGCGCAACGCTGCGGTTAGCATGCTACACTGTCGAGGACCGTCTCAGAGCTTATTTAACGCTAAATAATCTTCACACGATGTCATGACTACAGCTTTTTTCTGCCTATCCAAGTGGAGCGAACGCACAGCGGAGACAATGCGTTCTCGTCGCACTCGGTAATGAGCGATTTGTGTCTCATCTGTTGCGAGAAGACAAACGAGCAGAGCCGCCCGTCGTTGCTATGGAGAGACTGCTCCTGTCAGGCCGGGGCGGCTAGGCCCGAGCGTCGCCTGCGCTTTGTAGTTGTGTGCGGGACTGGACTGGAGCGCGCCAGCAGCGGATTACTCCCAGATTTGAGCTCTAGAGGGTACGTAGCTTTCGAAACACCAATCTACAGCTTTACACGCCTCTTCAACCACTTAAGTGTATAAATCGCCACGAGCCGGTTGGAAAACTGAAGGACTATCGAGAAGGTAACCAGACGCTGCATGTTGGCTAGTCTGGAAAATTGTTTACAAAGTTCTTCAAATCAGATAACGTTAGCTAGCTAGCCACCAAGTTAGCTAGTTAGCTTGGTTCCTAAGCAGCGGCTCAAGTCAGTTAGTTAGCCAACGCTAGCTAATGTTATTCAGTTTCTCCAGCAGAAAGCAGACAAATGTGGCTTAGACCCTTAGATGTCTATAGGTCTAAAACGAAGAGTAGCTCGCTGGCTAAGTTAGGTTAGCCCAATTGCAAGAGGTGAGAGCGAGGCCCGAGTTTATTCTAGCTTTACTGATGATTTAGGACACTCCCATTCTAATTAGCTAACCTAGCTTGCTTTACGAAAGCTTATACTCGAGAGATTGGCTAGTTACTTAACTAGTTATCTAATTATTTACGTCTGATGCGCTTAGCTACACGTGTGGATTGCATATGGTGAGCATGACATTTACATTTACAGTCATTACGAATGATGTTTTAATGTATTTGACATGAGAGTTTACTTGGCTAGGCAGGGTCGTTTAGCTAATTTAGTTGAGAGTAGATTAGCTAGCAAGCAAGATAGCTACAGAGATAAAGGGTGCCAAAATAAATGGATTAGCCATCTACAATCTGTCGTTTGGCGATGCATCCTAAGCGCATTGTTTATTACCGAATCCCCTCTGTGTCCAGATAGTACAGTCATTCTTAGCAGCTAGCCAACTAGGTTAGCTAACGATAGCGATCGCTATCTACCTCTGACCTGGTTGTTTCAAGTTTTGGTCCGTCGCACTTTTGCCGACTGAACGACGCTAAATTACATTTACTTTCCGACAGCGAGCTTGCTGTATCCTTGCAAGCGTATGTTTAACGAGCTTACGGTTGTGGTGTTTTTCTCGTGTGTGTTTTTTTGCGAGTGTACGCTGTTGTAACGTTATCGTGTGTTTTGTTTTTTCTTAGGTGTTTATGGTGGTGCTGCTGGTTTTCTTTGATAATATTTCTGTATTAAAGTCATAATGAATCCTAAGCAATTCTGTCCGCTTTGGGAGGGACTGAATTATGTCCTCTGTCTATAATTAGGCAGAGTGTAGCGTTATTGTTGTTATTTGTTGTTTATCATGACAGCGAATGTGTTCCGTTTGTCATCGTTACAGATCACTGCAACGGCACTGTTTGCTAGAAGAGATGATTGTTTCCAGCTGAAAGCTCAGCTGATGGTTTCCAGCATGAGGCCAGAGGTTTTCAGATTAAAACTTCATTAAGGTAAGTTATGTTTTTGCGAATCTTTCGTGTGCATTTGGCTATTGCATTGGATGTGCTGGCTATGGTGATCTGTATGACTCTGTTTTTCCTAACATATTACCTAATGCACTCTGTAAGTTTCCTGGTTTCCACATACCCTGTTGTTCAAATAAATTAGGATTAGTGAGCTGTTTGATTTGAACTTTTTCACAAGATAGAGGGGTCAGTGTTTTTCAAAGGATGCATTGAAATTCAGTGACTAATGCTCACTGATCCAGTATTTTTTCCTTCATTGCATGGTGCGACTTGTCTATGATGGCTTAATTCTAGAAGATGCACTTGTCTCCCAGGCTGGTTGGATGATGTCAGTACAGGGAGGAAAAAAACAAGTCATTCACTTGTGTGAGAAGTGCCAAATGTTTTTGGCTCCATGTGGAAGGGAAATAACTTGCCTCTCACTGAGTGATGAATTCTTTTCATTGCAGAGTGACTCAGATATGGGCTTGTACCTTTTTCTTCCTGTAAGCTGTTGGATGACACATCTTGTTTTGTATCAAGACGGCAGCCAGTGAGGTGTCTATGGTTGCTGTGACTAGGATGTTATAAATTTGGCCTCTCAGTTTCAAAATATGGAGCAGGCCTCTGCTGTGTCCTCTATGTAGGATTATTCAGTCCTATATCTTTTTATTTTAAAGACAGTTGGGCTTTCAGCATCTTATGCCAGCTGTCATATTAAATTTATAGACATAGTGTTGGAAAACTGAAAGCAAATTTTTTTTTGGAAGAAAAAAAAAAAAATCTGATCCAGTTTTGGATGGGCTATAATTTCATGTTAACTGGCAAGCCCAGGAAATGTGTGGATATGAACATTTTATTATACATTATTCTTCTGTAAATTGTTTCACTTTAGTAGGTTTTCTCTTGGTTATAATAAATAACCTACCTCTGACAGCTAGAATACGGTTGCCATTTGCTCAGTTTCAGTTTTGCTATGACTGTTTATTCCTTCAAGTACCTGATTTTTAGCATTACCTGGAAGGACTTGTTCCTTGTTGGGAACTCGAGTGTTTGTTTTTCTTTGAGTCCGTAAAGATTATGTTGTATGTAAACTTATTATGCAGTGCTCTGTTCCTCCACTCATCAAAAGACTTTTTAAATGAAAACAAGACCTAACGGAAGGTAGAAACTGAGCAGCTCTCCTAAATCTTTTTCTTTTCATAGGTGACAAAAAGGTTGGTTTTGTATTCTCTGTACTGAAAGATTGTGAGGACTACAGACCATGCCTCCAAGGCCTTCTTCTGGAGAATTATGGGGCATCCACTTGATGCCCCCCAGGATTCTGGTGGATTGTCTGTTACCTAACGGCATGATCCTGACCCTTGAGTGCCTCCGTGAGGCCACGCTTATCACCATCAAGCATGAACTGTTCAAGGAAGCCAGGAAGTACCCCCTCCACCACCTGTTACAAGAGGAGACCTCCTACATCTTTGTCAGCGTAACACAGGAGGCTGAGCGGGAAGAGTTTTATGACGAGACTAGGAGACTCTGTGATCTCAGGCTCTTCCAGCCTTTCCTAAAAGTCATCGAACCTGTGGGCAACAGGGAGGAGAAAATTCTCAACCGAGAAATTGGTAGGAATGCCATAAAAGTTTGGAAAAGTCTGTTTTTTTTTGTTTGTTTTTATTGATTTATTTATTTATTATGTAAAATACAAGCTCTCGCATTCATGTTCGACCCCAGTATTGACTGAGCCCATGTAGTGCAGTTATATTGGTGAGAGAAGCTGATTTTTAGATCTTGCATCTAAGGAAAGGGGTGTCCAGTTTTATCTGCAAAGGGCTGGTGTGTTTTCATTCCAAAGAAAGTTTCCACTTGTTTAATCACTTGGTCTCAACCTTCAACTGATCATGTGTTTTCCCGCTTTGTTGGAATGAAAACCTGCATGCGCCTGATTCCATTACCCTTGGAAATTTAAGATTAAATCAGTCATGTTGGCATTGAGAGGTATTTGCTTAAAAAAGTTGGCATCAGACATACATTTAGAATTGACCAATTTTTCAAACTGATATTTGATAACATTTAGGTGGCTCTGGGCTACTGTGCTAAAACGTCTACATGTTTAGTCCTGATTGCTGCAGTGTTATAAATGCCCAGCCTATGTATCAGCATTGATATTGCCATCAGCAGATATGTACATGAAAATATTGGAAATGAGCATCATTCTCAAATCAATGCATACTTGCAGTGCAATTTAGAAATAACTGAACTTTTGTTCCTTTGCCCACCACTCCAGCATGAGTGAAGCACATCTTTGGCAAATTAGACAAAGGTAAAAGGGAGCCACTGTTGTCTGTTTATCGTCACTTTGAATTTTCTTAATATTGAGGTACTGGAAACCTCTGTGTTTAATTTGAGCTGTTTTCTTGGATTTGTGCAGAAGTTCTTTTCAGAGTAATCATGAAGCATATGACATTGTTGTTTTTGACAATATCAAACAATGATCCTGAGGTTAAAGTGAAGGATTACTGTTTTATGTCAAGGTTATTTACATCTGTATCGGATTAATGTAGTCAAATGTTACTTTACTTTGCACCATTTGTATTGATCTGTTTGTCGTGAAATATTTACACAGCATAAAGTGTAACTGACATTATTAAGTGGTGTAGTAATTATAACAAACAAATTAACAAAAGTTTTGAATTGATCTGGGCAATATGGTATGTAGCTTCTCACTGCATGATGTGGAAAGATATTTATTTTGCATATATATGTATGTGTAATTTTTTTTGCATAAAATGATTCAGATCATAGCAAATGGCATCCATCTATGCGTTTTGTTGAAGGATTTTTCAAACTAATGTTTGCCCCGTTTGTTTGTTTCAGGTTTTGCAATTGGTATGCCTGTGTGTGAGTTTGATTTGGTGAAGGATCCTGAAGTGCAGGACTTCAGGAGAAATATTCTTAATGTCTGCAAAGATGCAGTAGAACTCCGAGATGCTAATGGACCCCATAGTAGAGCATTATATGTTTACCCTCCGAATGTGGAGTCATCGCCAGAGCTTCCAAAGCACATCTTTGGCAAATTAGACAAAGGTAAAAGGGAGCCACTGTTGTCTGTTTATCGTCACTTTGTATTTTCTTAATATTGAGGTACTGGAAACCTCTGTGTTTAATTTGAGCTGTTTTCTTGGATTTGTGCTGAAGTTCTTTTCAGAGTAATCATGAAGCATATGACATTGTTGTTTTTCCCGGAGAGAGAATGCCTTTGGCAGTGGAGCACAAGAATGCATGCCCAACAAGCTCTGCACATTCACTTCTTTCATGGCTCTGTTTAGCTGGAGTCATTGATAACATTGATATAATAGTGATAGGACGTTTAGATAGCAAATATCAGTACCCTACTTTTAACTATTTTATTGAAATGTCGACGCCAAATAAGCTAAACCATGCACTCCTTTAGGTTTCAGTTCCTTTTTCTTTTCTTAAATCCAGGTCAAATCATTGTGGTCATCTGGGTGATTGTGTCACCCAACAATGACAAGCAGAAATACACTTTGAAGATCAACCACGACTGTGTCCCTGAGCAGGTGATAGCAGAAGCCATTAGAAAGAAGACGCGAAGCATGCTGCTATCTGCTGAGCAGCTGAAGATGTGTGTGCAGGAGTATCAGGGCAAATACATCCTCAAAGTGTGCGGCTGTGATGAGTACCTGCTGGAAAAGTACCCCATCAGTCAGTATAAGGTAGACTGCCCATTGACTGCTCTGAATCACTACACGTAGAATGTTCCCAGTAGGGATGTACACGGATCCTCAAGCCCTCAGTTCACCTTTCTAGGTGGTAGTAATTTCAAATTCTGAAATCACTCTTCAGGTATACATCAAGTTTCTTCATAGGAAGATGGAGAAAATACACAGATAAAATTCAGTGAAATGCGAATATTGTGTTTTATCAGGCTTGTAAAATATGAGTTTTACGAGTAGGTATGTTAAGTTATACTTTGCTACTCCAAAATATGAGTGCCTTAACCTGGGAGCCTTATTAAGGATGTGACTGAGAAGGTAGAGACAATTTGGCTTTTATTGGTAAATGGGCCAGGCTGATGCTTGGTTCCAAAACAGTTCAAATATAGTGTTTAGATAAACTAACATCTTAGCACCTCGTCCACTGAAGACGAAAAAATGACTATAGATGTCAAATCTCCAGTGTTATGACGGTTAGCTGTAGTTTTAGCATATTTAAGGCAGTCTTTGTTACTCCTCCATCACAACCCCCCCCCCCACCCCACGCCCACCCCCTCAGTCTTCACAGTTAATGAATTCTTATGGATACTCAACTAGAAAAATTAGTTGGAATGGACATCTCTAATCCCCAGTCAGCCTGCAGGGTTATTTGGACTCTGTTGTCCTTAATGGTCCCCAATTGGAATTTGTATCTTTGCACTAAGTTGCTTGATTTGAAAGAGTCACTTTGAGATGTCTTCTGTCTGATTTTCTCATTATGTTCCCCTGCTTTTTTTTTTTTTTTTTTTTTTTTGTACAAAGCTTTCATTCTCCCAGATGAGTAGCCAGTGTATCCAGTGTCTCCGTTTGAAGTCCCTCAGTCGTCTTTCTTAATATCAAACCGCGCTGCTGAAAGTAGTGCTTAGGCAGCTATAAATAGCATGGTGGATTTTGACAGTTTTGTTGTTTACAAGATATGCCTCTGATTATTTCATATATATATAGGGTTTGGGCTTAGAAACACATTCTTTCTGTCTCTTACTTTTGCTCTCTTTCTAACAGTATGTGAGGAGTTGCATTATGCTGGGAAGAATGCCAAACCTTATGCTGATGTCTAAGGATAGCCTGTACTCTCAGCTGCCCATGGACAACTTCACCATGCCATCCTACTCACGCCGTATATCCACAGCCACGCCATACATGAACGGGGAGGCCTCTAGCAAATCCTTATGGACCATCAACAGCACCCTAAGGATACGTGTCCTCTGTGCCACATATGTCAATGTGAACATCCGGGATATTGATAAGGTGCTTACTCTAATAGCTGTGATCTTTCAGAGTTGACTATGTCATAAGCTTGATGTTTAGGTGCACCAAACAGGTTTCCAGACGTTATGTCTATGTATGTAGATTACACAGGAACTAAACTCTGCTGTAATTTGTGAAGCATAGAAGGAATTTCAGTCTGTGAGTTTTTGCAATTATTAAGGCTGTGTATTTTTAAGGGGCAAGGCTATTTATAGTGTACAACATTCACATCCTGTCTTATTAACGTCAAATGGCCTTATATGCCCTTTTTAGCTAGTGGTAGCTTACAGCTGTTTATGCTGTGTTTTAGATTTATGTCCGAACAGGGATCTACCATGGAGGAGAGCAGATGTGTGACAACGTAAACACGCAACGCGTGCCCTGTTCAAACCCAAGGTATTACATAACTCCATCTACTGCGAAAATACCTGAAGCAGACAGTGTGCTGCACATTCCTAGTGTTTGATATGTCTCGATATAGAAATGGTAGTGTAGATATCGGACTGTTATCAGCAGAAAATGCTTTATTTGAAATTGGATCCAATCCAGTCCTGTATAATTTCAAGCCTGAAATGCTCAAAATATTCAATCATGCTAGCCTATGTTTAGATGATCAACTTAAAGGTGCAGGAGTCACTACAGTAACAGCAGTAAAACTCCCATTGTTGCCTATCAGCAAAAGCATGCCTATAGAATTTGTGTCTTGCCAGCATTAGTAAGAATTTAATGACTTCTAGCGATAAGGTAGCTGTTTATTAAGGGTATTGCCTTTCTTTGTTTCTTAGACATAGCCTACACCTCGATTACAATTCTTTTCATAGCTAAAACAACAGTTTCACAAGATGTTATTAACAGTGAATACTATGGCTATAGGCTAGTCTTAGGGTGGCTTTGTTTGCTTACAGGAACCTAGATGAAAAAAAGTTCCTGAAAGAGCTTCTTAAGGCAGAGAAATGGAATGTTCTTAAATGGTCCAGTCTGTCATCTGACCTCAACCCAGTTGAGCATGCTTTTCATTTAAGAAAACAAAGCTAAAGGCGTAAAAACCCACAAACAAGCAGCAACTGAAGATGGCTGCAGTAAAAGCCTGGCAAACCATCTCAAGGGAGGATGTCCGTGGGTTCCAGACTTCAGGCTCTCCTTGACTGCACAAGGATTTGCATCCAAGCATTAAAAATAATCCATGTATTTATAATTGTTAGTGTGTTACTTTTGAACCTGTGAAAATGGGGAGTAAGTCCTGAATGGTTAATGCAGAGGGAAAATTACAAAAATAGTGTGCCATCAACATCAAGGAAGGTTACAAGCGTATAAACAATTGGCATTCATTGTGCTTTTGAGAGTAGTTAAGTTTCCTTTTTTTCTGTGTAATGAGCTGTAATTAGTCGGTCCAAAATGTTGGATGGGCATCAGCTGACTAGGTTTTGATATTGGAATTGGAAAGGAAAAGGTGGTATTGTCTTTTGGCATCTGTAGGTGTATCATTTTATTTCTCTCTTACTTTCTCAGGTGGAATGAGTGGCTTACGTATGACATGTACATTCCTGACATTCCCCGGGCTGCTCGTCTATGTTTGTCCATCTGCTCCGTGAAGGGGAGGAAGGGCGCGAAAGAGGTGCCGGTTCATTTCAAGACGATACCCTTTTAATTCAGAGTAGCGTGGCTGGTCTAGACAGACGGTTGTCTTTTGTCTGTGTTTAAGGTTACTCTAGTGTAGAGTACATTGTGTAGCTGGCACATGTGTAATTGAACCTCTAGTAAGACGACATAAACCGAAAACAAGAAGGTCACAAAGACTTTATTTGATTAACTATTAATGCTGTGCTTAACAACTTGACTCCTCCTTCAAAAAAGTATCATACTACTGTTTTTTTTTTTTGTAAATTGGTTTAGTGTGGCACTGCTTACAATTAACTTTAAATAGTAAACTAATAAATGGGTGCAACCTCTCTCAGGAGCACTGTCCACTGGCTTGGGGAAACGTGAACTTGTTTGACTACACGCACACGCTGGTCGCTGGGAAGATGGCACTGAACCTGTGGCCAGTGCCACACGGCCTGGAAGATCTCCTTAACCCCATTGGCGTCACAGGCTCCAACCCTAACAAGGTATCAGCTTTACAGTATGTTTCTTACGGTGATCTGGACCATAAGCAGTTTGCTGTTGTTTAAGGACATCCCTGCTCTGTTTTTAAAGTTGTTGGCTTCACTTGTGTGGCATCTTATAATTATAGAGAATGGTGCTTATAGGAAAAAATACATATGTAATGAATTATTTTGAACCTATCCCCGTCCAATATATTAGAATTCAGTGAAGGGATTATGAGTAAAAAAAACATGGGCTAGTGCTAAAATATTTAACAAATATTATAAAATATATTTATAAAACAAATATATTTGTTTGACATATTTGGACTGAGAACTCTCTACCAAAATGCACCCCAGAGCGCCACAGGAAGTCATTCTTACCTGTGGCCATCAAACTCTATAACTCCTCCCTCAGTGTGTGACTCACAAAACTCAATACGAAACTGTTCATATGTGCGATAATAACAACTGTGTGTGCAATAACTCAGAGGGACACTAACTTAATTTAAATAATTGTAACTGCTTTATACCTGATGTTTCATATTACTATCACAATCACTGCCACCTTACTATACTCATAAGTACTTAAATCCTATGTACATACTGTAAATTCTCTGTATTGTCTTAAATTATTAGTAAAGTGTTTATTTTTACATAAGCGGCTGCAACTGTAATAACTGCAATTTCCCCCTGGGATCAATAAAGGAATGTGAATCTGAAGATAGTGGTTTGCTATAGCGGTGGTTGGTATAGTGTAATGGGTAACACTTTTGCCTTCTACGCTGTAGACTGGGGTTCAATCCCCCGCCTGGGTAAGCACCCTACACTATACCAGTAAGAGTCCTTGGGCAAGACTCCTAACACTACTTTGCCTACCTGTGTAAAACCATCAAATTGTAAGTCGCTCTGGATAAGAGCGTCAGCCAAATGCCATAAATGTAAATGTAATAAATGTAAAATGGATTATTTTGTAGATGGTTTGACATCTATGTAATAAACTGTTGAATATCGTGTGTAGGGCTGTCCTAGTAGCAGTAGCTTATTGTGCTACAGCTTCACACACCACAGCACAGGTTTGATCTCCCTGAAGTCAGTGAAGAGGATAAACAGTCAAACCTGATGTACCAAAAATGTCCTGTTTTGTGTGGAGCCTTTAGCTAGTCTTGCTCCACTGTCTATACTGTTAGAACTGGGATCTAGCGTTTGCTCAGTGAGCACGCTAAAACATCTTCACACGCCACAACACATTTAATTCCTGTTTACGCAGGGTCTATTGGTTTAAGTTTACAGGATAAAAACCCACTGGTGACCACTGGTTGCAGGTTACTATTTGAGGAAAATCTCTAGTTTTTTTTATGATGATCAATATTAAGCTGGATATTACTTTTTTGTTTTTGCTCTGCACAGTTTTTAATGTAGATGGCTGTATTCATAGATAGTAAAGAAATGCTTCTGTATTGAGATGGATGAGTTCTCATGATTTAGTCGGCCGTAACTTGCTTGTTAGCAATTTTCAACAAATGTGTTTTGTTATCATCAGACATTTCTGCATGTTGCTGATTATTTAAACATCCAATTTACAAGGTGCTATGTTTGATAAATGCATCGGTTATCAAAAACTGGCTATAAACTGTCAACATTTGAATAAGAACGCTGATAACTTTGTAGGAAGTGTCTGAGTCAAATAATATTTAGATCACATTTATCTGATATTTAGGCTCTCTTGAGCAAAGCAACAGCAGATCCAATGACAATGAAAATGTTTATGATCTAGACTTTTAAAAAACCCAATAAACTTCATAACTTGAATGCTAAACCAGCTGTCATAAAAATACATATCACATGTAAATATGTTGTAAATATATTGTAAATACATTATAAATACATTATAAGCACTGCTGTGTCTGATCCACTTGTATCAGCGCAACACACGCTAGCATACCATCACCACATCAGTGTTACTACAGTGCTCAGAATGATCCACTACCCAAGTAGTACCTACTCTGTGAGTGTCCATGGGGGTCCTGATCACTGAAGAACAGGGTAAAAGGGGTAACAAAGTATCAGAGAAACAGATGGACTACAGTCTGTAACTGTAGAACTACAAAGTGCACCTATAGAGTAAGTGGAGCTGATAAAATGGACAATGAGTGTAGAAACAAGAAGGTGGTCGTAATGTTATGTCTGATCAATGTGCATGTACACATTGAGTGCTAAAAATAAATAAGAACAATACCTAGGAATAGGTTTGCACTGATTGCTCTTGGTTGTGTTTATTATAATTCATAAATGTGCATGTGCTTGTTGTTGGCTGTGCAGAGCAGCAGGAAATGGTCTGCACTGGCATTAAACGCAATGCTACTGAATTTAGTAGTCAACAAAAGACTGGGAAAGTTGAGGAATACTCAAAAAACACCTGTTTGGAACATTCCACAGGTGAACAGGTTAATTGGAAACAGGTGAGTGTCATGATTGGGTATAAAGGGAGCATCCCTGAAAGGCTCAGACATTCACAAGCAAGGATGGGGTGAGGTTCACCACTTTGAGAACAACTGCATGAGCAAATAGTCCAACAGTTTAAGAACAACGTTTCTCAACATGCAATTGCAAGGAATTTAGGGGTTTCATCATCTACAGTCCATAATATCATCAAAAGATTCAGAGAATCTGGAGAAATCTCTGCAAGTAAGCAGTAAAGCAGAAAACCAACATTGAATGCCTGTGACCTTCAATCCCTCAGGTGGCACTGCATTAAAACCCAACGTCATTCTGTAACGGATATTACCACATGGGCTCAGGAACACTTCAGAAAACCACTGTCAGTGAACACAGTTCGTCGTTCCATCTACAAGTGCAGGTTAAAACTCTGCCATGCAAAGTGAAAGCCATATATCAACAACACCCAGAAACGCCGCTGGCTTCTCTGGGCCCGAGCTCGTCTGAGATGGACTGACGCAAAGTGGAAAAGTGTCCTGTGGCCTGTCAAGTCCACATTTCAAATTGTTTTTGGAAATCATGGACTTTGTGTCCTCCGGGCCAAAGAGGAAAACAGCGTGGCTTCGTAGTAAAAGAGTGCGGGTACTAGACTGGCCTGCCTGCAGTCCAGACCTGTGTCCCATTGAAAATGCTTGGCGCATTATGAAGCGCAAAATACGACAACGGAGACCCCGGACTGTTGAGCAACTGAAGTTATACATCAAGCAAGAATGGGAAAGAATTCCACCTATAAAGCTTCACCCATCAGTGTCCTCAGTCCCCAAACGCTTATTGAGTGTTGTTAAAAGGAAAGGTGATGTAACACAGTGGTAAACATGCCCCTGTCCCGACTTCTTTGGAACATGTTGCAGGCATCAAATTCGAAACGAGTGAATATTTGCAAAAAACAATGAAGTTTATCTGTTTGAACATTAAATATCTTGTCTTTGTAGTGTATTCAATTGAATATAAGTGGAAAAGGATTTGCAAATCATTGTATTCTGTTTTTATGTGTTTTCCACAACATCCCAACTTCATTGGAATTGGGGTTGCAATACAAAAGAATTATTACACTAATGAAATGGCTGCCAATCAAATGGACATGTATATACATAAACATCGCACACACATGAGTGTCAATCACTGCATTCGCTCCACCGTATAGTCCTGTCCATCTTTCTGAGTTCAGTGTTCTTAAAAAAGTATAATTTTGCACAGTACTTTTCTTAAATTGTGGCTCTGTAATTGTACCAAATTCAGCCTGGCAGCAATGTTGACCTCCCCAGCTGTTGATGTGCTTTGCTGAACCCAACATGGCATCTAAGTGTCTATCTTTGGCCGTATTCCCCTTTTTAGTAATAAGCACTGCATGCATGGCAGTGGAGGAAAAGGGCAGAGTATGAAAATTGGAGGTGAGGGGGCGTTTACAATTTCCATAATGGCGCATATGTATGAATGTTTGCATTATTAATGAGTGCCAAATGTTAGGGAGGCTCTTATACCATTTTACTGGCTTCCTGACAGCATGACCAAAATACTTAAAAATATTCAACATTTTATTATTTTACAGATTTTTTTTATGGTTTGAATTATTACTTTAATGATGGAATTGAGTCATTATGACTCATTAATTTATTGAAGCTGTTTGGTGTTAGAATATTAAAAGAGCCATTTTGAGATTTTTTTTTTTCCCATGCTTAACCAGCAATTTTACTTCATCTTGTGTTCTGCTCTTATCATCTGCATTAATTAGGAAACCCCATGTCTTGAGCTGGAGTTTGACTACTTCAGCAGTCCTGTGAAGTTCCCTGACATGACCACAATAGAGGATCACGCTAATTGGATCATATCCAGAGAGATGGGATACAATTACTGCCAGTCTGGACAGGTGAGCTCCTAGCAATGCGCCCTGTTTAATTAATTATAGCAGCACACTTCCTACTGCTATTTATAGCTGTGCGCACCTTAAGGTGTGTTATTTCTGTTGTATATAGTGAGTTATGCATATAATTTCACCTAAAGCATGTTAACGTGTTCTGTTGGAAGAGTGGCTTTCTTTGGGTGGGGGGGGGGGCTTCTTTTGAAACCTTTAAAGAAGCCACTGTATAGAAACTGTCTTCGGATTTTTGTCCACAGAGTAGCAGACTGGCTCGTGACCACATCATAACAGATGCTGATATTGAGTTGCAGCTGCGGCAACTGGCCAACAGAGACCCACTTTCTGAGATCACTGAGCAGGAGAAAGACTTCCTGTGGAGGCACAGGTACTTGTAGCACCTTCTTCAGTTACTCCTCCCCAACAGTGCTGTGATATCTTACAATGCCATTCTATGAAAAATGAAATCTAATTTCTTGTATTTTGTGTTTTTCAGACAATATTGTGTAAATATACCTGAGATCCTTCCTAAGATTCTGCTTGCAGTAAAATGGAACTCCAGGGATGAAGTCGCACAGGTTGTTGACCGATTACAATGAGTTGACTGCTTAAAACACTGTTGTCAAAAGTCTAACCTTATAACAAATAGGGCTGGGCGATAAAACGATAATGATTATTATTGCGATATAACTTTTTCTCGATAGAGCGATAAGACATGTTCCATAAAATATAAATACACCATTCTCACACTTCCACATTCAGCGACAGCCCTGGTGCCATTTTCTACTGCAAGGACATAGACACTACTCTGCTGTCACCAGGAGAGGGCGCACTTCCGAGTTTTTATACAGTTATACATTCCCTGTTTGACCGGAGATCTGTTCTCCTGTGACCAAGTGCGAGTGATGAGATAAGTGCCATAACTGTACTGACCTACAGTGAACTCTCTTTCCTAACATCCTAACAAGCTTTAGCAGTTAAATCACAATCACAACTACAGCGCTGTTACATTGCTCAAAAGTCATATTTTAGTATTAGAGCATTCCCAAGCAATGAAAGTGAAATAAAGAAGTGGGTTCATGTTACAGCCCTGACTCTTTCAAACTGTTAACAACCTCCTCCATCCTCCTGTGTCAGCATGCTCCCAGTCAGCTTTTTCTACATTCCTTTGAAAAGAAAATTAATGAGATCTATAGTCTCTTTCCTTCTACTTCTCAGTCATTCGCCTTTACTGATTTTCCTACTTTGAACACAAAGCTAACTTGTTTCACACCTGTTGACTCCTTTTCTGTCTCTGAACTCATAACTAAGTCTAATGCTTCCTCCTGTCAGCTTGACCCCAACCCTGCCCCCACCCATCTGCTCAAGGCCTGTTCATCTGTAATCAGCACCCCAATTATGACAGTGAAAAATTCATGTTTCTCTTCTGGTGGTCTGAGCTGCTGCAGTTACTCCTATATTTAAACCTGAATTGGACCTGACTCCTCTTTCTAATTAAAGACCCATCTCACCCTTTTTTTTTTAAGCCAAAGTAATGGAAAGAATGATTGCTTCCCAACTCCAGACTTTTCTTAGTGATAATCCCCTCTGTGAGCCTTTGTAGTCTGGTTTCCATACTCACCACAGTCTTGACACAGCTCTTCTGCGAGTAATTAATGATCTTCTCCAGTCTGCTGATAGTGGTTCTCTCAATATTCTCCTTCTCCTCGACTTAAGTGCAGCATTTGATACTGTTAATCATGATGTTCTCATTTCTCATCTGTTCTCTATTGGTATCACTGGCTCAGACTTAGTGTTCAGTGATACCAATACAGTTCAGGTTGTATCTTATAGACAGACATCAGTTTATCATACTAGGTCCAAAGAAGTCCTCCACTTCTCCTGTTACATGTGGTGTCCCACAGGAATTAGTTCTTGGACCCCTACTTTTCTTAATCTACATTTCACCCCTTGGCCAGATCATTTACAGCCATGACCTAAACTTAGTTATGCTGATGTTCAGTTATATCCCAGTACACACACACTCTCAGATTCCCTTCCCAGTACACTAATTGATTGTATTTCTGAGGCACTATATAAATGTAACATTATTATTAGTATTAATATCGTTATTATTATTTAAACAAAAGTAAACTAAAGCTGTGAGGCACTGGAGAGCGAGAAAACACTATTTCCAGGCTAGCTGTTTTTAGCAGCTGGCTAACTTTAAGCAGCGCTCCGTCACGTGAACAACATGGCGAATTGATGATACTGTAGATCAAACATGACACAAAAGCACTGCTTTCAGTTTAAACGTACCTAAAATGAGAACTCTGTTTGTTTGTCGGTTGTTGACATATTGAGGTTCACCCAAATCCAGTCGTCTGCTAGCTGGTGTTTGAATACAGTGATGTGACATGGCTGTGTTAGGACTGATGGCACTAAGAGAGCGTGATCCATCACTAACGTACCGAGCCAGTTAATGTTTGCTGTTGGTACTAAGTCGACGTTGTTGCGAAACTGAACAGTTTAGAACTGTTGTTGGCCACTTGTTCAGCATTTGTAATGGGACAGCCGAGCAATCGTCACCAGATGGTTGTAAATCAGTAAAAATAATGTTTTACAAAAACTGAAGCCGTACTTTTCCAGCTGATGAAAACAGCCCGCCAGACACTTTCTCCCACTCTCCATGACAGATTTGTGAAATGTTCCACTGTTTGGCAAGTGTTTGTTGTGTGCTGACCATAAAGGATGGTTCTAAAACAGCAATTAATCACCCAGGAGCAACAGTCAGCCTTGAAAGAAATAATGATTTGACATTTATCGTGATATGCATCAATATTGAATGATATTAATTTTTTTTTATCGTGATAACATTTTTGGCAATATCGCCCAGCTCTAATAACACATACTGTTTGCATTCCCAAAATCCTTTCTCTCTAGACCTTTAGTGTGCAATAATGTAAATGTAGACGTTTTGATTCTGATCACTGTTTTAAGTGCTTTTTGTGGACAGTAGCAGAGTAAGCAAAAGTTATTTTTAGAGTGTTCAGAATTTATAAAATAGTCTTATCTTTTTCATTCAGATGTATTGCCTGCTGAAAGACTGGCCTGCAATAAAACCAGAACAAGCCATGGAGTTGCTTGACTGCAATTATCCAGATCCGATGGTTAGAGACTTTGCAGTACGGTGCCTTGAAAAGTATTTGACTGATGATAAACTGTCCCAGTACCTTATTCAGTTGGTTCAGGTGAGTGTTTTTTTTCTTTCTTTCTTTTCTTCTTTGCATGTTCCTTCACTTCAAGTTGATGAATTTGAAATGACATTCCAACATAAAATATTCTGCACAAGGGCTTTTATTCTTTTTTTTTTTTTTTTTATATCCCTTAAAGGTTTTGAAGTATGAGCAGTATCTCGACAACCCATTAGTGCGATTTCTGCTAAAAAGGGCCTTAACCAACCAGAGGATTGGACATTTCTTTTTCTGGCATTTGAAGTGAGTGAACGCCCCTGTGTTTTTTTTCCTAACAGGATGTTGATTTTTCAGTAGTCTTCAATTTTCTGTGATGCCATACTAAGCATGGTGTGAGCCTGTATGCTTCTCCGCTAAGAATGTTTAGACAGCTGTGACTGATGTTGCCTTTTGCAAGTGAATGTTTAGATCTTTGAGGAAATGCTGTTTTTACACTGAGCATAAATATATATGTTTCAAGTGTCCTTTGGAAGACCTCTGTATTTTACATCTATAAACACATCACCTGTACCTTTCTTTATATCTGGTGAACTCTGAGTGGTCAGCTAGATAGAGCCATGATCCTCTAGAGCAGGGGTCACCAGTCTTGTTTGTGGATTGCATTTTCATTCAACACTGGCAGCTTTTTTTTAATGAAAATGAAAAGTTGTTTAGGGATAAGTTATTTAAGGTCATCTTTATGTAGTGTTGTTAATTCAAGTTACCGAACATTTTGCATTTCTCACTGAAATGCTGCAAGTTTTCTCTAAGCTTTGCGGATGTTGCAGGTCAGAGATGCACAACAAAACAGTGAGCCAGCGCTTTGGCCTGCTGCTGGAGTCATACTGCCGGGCCTGCGGCATGTACCTGAAGCACCTCAGCAGGCAGGTGGAGGCCATGGAGAAACTAATTAACCTCACAGACATCCTTAAGCAGGAAAAGAAGGATGAGACCCAGAAGGTAGCGGCCTTCTGTGATGCATTCATTGCTAGAAATTTTTATTTCACTGAAACAGGGCTTTTGATTACTCTTGCTGTTTGTGGTCTTTCTTTAGGTGCAGATGAAGTTTCTGGTGGAGCAAATGAGGAGGCCAGACTACATGGATGCCCTTCAAAGCTTCACCTCCCCACTTAACCCAGCCCACCAGCTGGGGAACTTGAGGTAAGTCAGTTTAACATTTTGTAGTTAATGTGTGAAGTCAAACAGCAAGAACGTGCACAGCTGTAACAATGTGATGCTTCTGTTATTGATTTTATGGTTTAATTTTCTGTCCTAGGCTTGAAGACTGCAGAATTATGTCATCAGCCAAGAGGCCACTGTGGCTCAACTGGGAAAACCCTGACATAATGTCGGAGCTTCTCTTCCAGAACAACGAGATTATCTTCAAGAACGGTGATGGTCAGTAAGATTTCAGCCGAAACTAGGTGCAGATTTTTGAAAATATGTCAGAGTTTTGAAAATATTGACAGGGACCGTTATAGCATTAAATGGTGTTTCAATTCCTTTTTAGACTTGAGGCAAGATATGTTGACACTTCAGATCATTAAAATAATGGAGAACATCTGGCAGAACCAGGGACTCGATCTCAGGTAGATTATTTTCAACCAATACATTGTTCATGACCCAGAAGGAGAAGCCGTGTAAAAGCTGCGTGCGTGTGCGTGCGTGCGTGCGTGTGCGTGCGTGTGCGTGCGTGTGTGTGTGCATGTGCGCATTCATTTGAATTGACATGTAACTAGAGTTCTTATTTCATGATATCCTTTCACTCCAACATTTGCTCCTAGAATGCTTCCCTATGGCTGCTTATCCATTGGGGATTGTGTGGGTCTGATTGAAGTTGTGAGGAGCTCTCACACCATCATGCAAATCCAGTGCAAAGGAGGTCTCAAAGGAGCACTACAGTTCAACAGCTCCACACTTCATCAGTGGCTGAAAGACAAAAACAAGGGAGAGACGTGAGCATTTTTTTTAACCAAGCAGTCATTTACATTAAAGGTCACCATTTTAATGACGTGTGGTAATCTGGATGTACTTTGTGGTAGGTATGATATGGCCATTGACCTGTTTACACGGTCCTGTGCTGGCTACTGCGTGGCCACCTTCATTCTGGGCATCGGTGACAGACATAACAGTAATATCATGGTGAAGGATGATGGACAGGTATGCTTTTGTATTTTGAATTTTTGTTTTTTCCTATAAGAGTACATAAATATTAATAGTTTTTGTGTTTTGCAGCTATTTCACATAGATTTTGGCCACTTCTTGGATCATAAGAAGAAGAAGTTTGGGTACAAGCGAGAGCGAGTCCCATTTGTCTTAACCCAGGACTTTTTAATAGTGATTAGCAAAGGAGGAACTCAAGAATGCACCAAGACGAGGGAGTTTGAGAGGTATGTGTGTGCACATGTACATGAAGGAGACTCTGTTGTCTATTGTGTATTGTCAACCTTATTGCTAAGTAACTGCATGACAGTTACTATCTACAGCAATCAGAGATTTAACTAACAGTAGGCCCTTTTATATTTGTTTCCCCAACCCAAACAGCCTTCATCTGACAAAAGTCTGACAGCTTGCCGGTGTTCTTGCTTGTCCTCTAGACTTCTACTTTCTAACAGATTTATAATTGCTTCAGAAATAAAGCTAAAATAAACCTGGCCTTGTTGATGCTTAACCTTACTAAAACTTCAGTTTTTTACTCTACTAAAACTTCAGTTCATTATCTTGATTGTGACTCACTGGTGCCCTCTGCAGGTTCCAGGAGATGTGCTACAAGGCGTACCTGGCCATCCGGCAGCATGCAAACCTGTTTATCAACCTCTTCTCCATGATGCTTGGCTCAGGAATGCCCGAGTTGCAGTCCTTTGATGACATTGCCTACATCCGTAAGACCCTTGCGCTGGACAAGACGGAGCAGGAGGCTTTGGACTACTTCATGAAGCAGATGAACGACGCTCATCATGGCGGATGGACCACCAAGATGGACTGGATCTTCCACACCATCCGACACCATGCTCAGAACTGACCTGGAGAAGAGCGGAGCCCACTGGAAAGATCTTGAGCCAGCTAGTGGACCCTTGCCCTGCTGCTTACTGGTCTGTGTAGGCCAGTATAAGCGTGGCAGTCAGACCTCATGTACAAAAATGGGGTGATGCCCCAACTGACATTCAGAGCACTAAACAATCCAGAATTTGTTTTTGTTCATTTTCTGTCTAACCCTTTTCTGTGGCATCCATACAGAATAATACTAACCCTAATATTTGTCCAGAATGGTTGTATGTTGTAGCCTGTAGTTTTATACTTTTTTTTTTTTTTTTCCTTTTCTTTTTGGTATGTTTTTGCTGCTCTTTTACCTGGAGAGACCATGATAATTTAGTTTCATTTTGAGGAAGGAAAGAATCCTCAAAATGGGAAGCGTTCTTTATTTCTGGAGCGCTTTTCAGGATGTTCATGTCTTCCTCCAAGTACTAACGCCTTTAAAATATGCATGGAACCTCTGAGAACTCCTAGACTAAACAGGGTAAGAATTTTGTCGTTCGGTTTGAGACCTTGCTCTCCAAAACAGACCCCTAAAAGATGGTTGCTTAGAACATTAAGCAGATGTTGTAGAGTTGGCACCTCCTGTGACCTTACATGAACACTTGGCTCTTGAAAGCTGTTACACTCGATCACTACAAAGATTTTTAATTTTTTTTTTTAAACTCTACTCCTCCACCGTCCTAAATGATCACTAGGCCAAAATGATAGTCTATAAATACCTGGAGATGTGGTAGGAGGTGTTTATTAGGATTATGAATTTAAAGAGGAACAATTTAATGCTATTTTTATGGTTTCGTAGTTAAATACAAACCATAAGCCATTAAACACTAACAGTAAAATGAGATCATTTGTCTCTCTGTTTGATATGCAAGTGTCCCTTCTACATCATGATGCATAATTTATTATTCCAACAGTGAAAATTCTTACTCCTGTGAAACATGAGTAGATTTTTTTTTAGATTTCCCACTACATACCATTCTGGCCCAGCATAGATGAGCGGGTGAGAGAATTGTGCCAGCAGACACACTAGCACTGTATAGATAAAGCCTTAATGCAATTGATGTTCTGTGGGTGAATGCACGGTTCTCCTTCCATGTGTGTTGCATGCTGCAGCAGAAGCTAGTGTGGTGCTTAGTAAAGAAACGAGCAGTTTGAACCAGTTTCTGCTCAGTGTAGTTTTACGATATGTTCGGAATGTTCAGAAAGGCATTTTGTTTCCCACTAAACTTTAAACAGGCAGGATTTTTCTTGTCTGTGCTTGTTGTCACTTACATTGTGTTGGCTGATGTCTATAGAGTTGTGTGCAAACTTGAGACTGGTGCTATATAGATCCTGTAAAGAAAGAGGGGGGCGGGGGGGTGTGGGGGCGAGACTCCGGACGAAATGGATGTTAGATGGGTTTGGAAAGGAGAGAATAAATGACCTGTTGGTTATATGGTTTACCATTTATGCTATAGTATAGTATATGTTAACAGTTAGATTTATATATGTCCTTCATGCCTCTTGATGCTCCTAACCTCTCCTCATTATAGATTTTGTACAGTACATGGTCAATGTGGTGAGGATGTGTCAGATGTGCTATGTATAGTTTACTCTCGGGGTTATGAGGTAAAAAAAAAAAAAAACCCTCCTTGATTTAATACAGTAGTGAATCCTGCGTCAAAGCTGATCTAAGCTGTCGCTGAAGTGCGTTTTACCTCTCAGTCTTTATCTAGAGCAGCTTCCAAGTCGCAGTGTATTGATCTTAGTATGTGGAAGGGACAGCAGGTGCATCCCTAGAGCATTTTGGGCCTAGCTCAGGGGCACAATCGCAATGCTTTGAGGAAGGATAGGCCTGTTCCATATCAAATCAACAACCCATGTAGAATCATGTCTTTCGAAATCCGGTGAAGGATGAGGTCCAGCAATGAAACACTAAATCGGCTGGCCTCTAAAGGAACAATGATGTATGCGCCTGTAACGTTTTTGGCTTTGTATTTTGTGTGTTTTGTTGTACATTTGAACCACGTTGACTCATCACTACCTGGTTGTGAGCTGTTAATGCAACCTACCTTTGTGGTTATGGAGAAAGCCTGTTATGATTTATTTTTGCATTACATTTAAGCTGTGAAAAATCTCCAAATGAGGTGCAATCATGCTATCTATATGGATGTATATCTACTGGTGGGAAAACCTCCTTGAGATTGAGAATTTATTCGAAATGACGCTAGTTTGTGTCAGTTGTTTTGTTTGTTTTGTTTGTTCCATTCTGTTAATTCAAGCCAAAGTTCTACATGTGTGGAAGAGTTCTCAAAACGCTGGGTCAAGGTTTCCACCTACAAAACCACCTGAAGCATTACAAAAGGGCAGTCCGCTATTTCCAGGAAAGCTCTTGGTTTTAATGAAGATAATATCAGCTACGTCTGTAACTCTGAAGGACACGTTGTTGTGCTCTCAAAAACGGTATGCTGTTTACGTAAGAAGTTTCTACCCTTCAAATTTGAGAAGAGGCCAAACCATCTGCCTTTCTGCTGAATGTCCCAGTGGACACAGTCTACACAATGCAAAGACCACAGTGATTTTGTTTTTCCTCTTGCATTCTGTAAAGAACGTGTACAATTCTACTGGACGATGATGCACCAAAATGTATTAATGCAATGAAAAGGAAGGCATTTTTTTTTTTCCTCCAGTGTAATTTACAGAAAGTATCCTGAACTGATGTGGTATTCCAGACTTCTTATGCATTCATGTGCTAAACTTGAGGTTTCAGATTTTTAAAACATCAATGTGATTCTTATATGCAGTAAAACAAATGGACAGGTATACAGTCGGACAGTAACTGATGTATGCAGGTGGCTTTTGCACTTCTACACCCGCCCCCCCCAACCCCCCCGTTCTTTACAATGCCTTCAGTCCTCAAACAGGACAAGCATAGTTCTTGCATGTCTTTTTTAGCAGCATTACTAATTGTACTCCTGTACTGCGTGAAACGGATCAGATGAATTAGAATTAGTCATTGTAAGCAGCCTTACGTTAGCCCTCCAAAAGCCATTTATCGCATGGATCTAGTCACTAGTTTGAGTGTTTTTTTTTTTCGTCTGTACAGGTTACAGATCTCTTTTGGGCCGGACCCGTTTAAAAGCCCATTTAAAATGTCTATGTAATAATGTGCAAATGCTTTGTATTTTCTTCTTTTTTCACCAATTGCAACCGGGAAAAACTATTGAGATGCTGGATTCTTGGCGTCTTTTATATGAGTTACAAGAAAACAAAAAGATTTTAAAAGAATAAATAAATAAAAAGAACTTTTCATATTTCAGTTTCAATTGTACTTGAATACCATCGCTCTGAACCATTGCCATGTATGTCAAGAACAAATCAGTTCATGTGGTGTAGCACTGAAGGTTCGCTTGCATAGGCAATTTCATACCGATTGTGAATGTTAAAATAGTTTGGTTGTAAAAGTCTCTCCTGGAGAAACTCTTAGGCATTTATTAAAAAAAAGAAAAGAAAAAAAAAAAGAAAGTTGCCATTCTTTGAATGGTAAGGAACACAAAGAACTTTTCCCATGATGTGAGAGAAGTGGCAAAGGGAGGTGAATAATTGTATAAACTTATACTGAAAGGAAGGTCAAAACTGTCTGATACTCTAAAATGTTTTGAGTGGTAACATTTCGGGGCAGTACTATTACGTTTTGTTTTTTGTTTTTTTTGTCATTTACATGTTGAATTATATTTTCATTCATAATTATTTTTCAACAGCACTAAGTGGGCCAAATAATGTTTCATACATCCATCCTGCATGAGATTTAAGTTGAAGCCCTAATGTTTTTGTTCATTATATGTAGATATTAAAAGGAAAAAAAAAAAGTTTGGCCTAAGACTGCATTCTGTAGTAACCATCTATAACTGCTAACAGTGACATACCCTCATTCTCATTTATTTACTGTTTCATTGTGCACCTCAGTTGAACAGTTGCTTTGTATCCTGTCTATCCCCAATATTTTGAGTGTTATGTGACTATGTACAAATAAACATATTTCAAGAAATGTTCATCTTCTGCAGATTTCTCTAAATGTACCTTATGCTTTGTATGTTTTTTTTCGTAAGTGGCCTCCTGTTGAGGAACAACATGAGAAATAACCTCTGGCATATGTTTAGTAAATAATATCTGAAATTGGGGTGAGAAAAATAACAGTACTTTATCATTATTGTGATAAATTATACCCCAATATGCTTCTTTTGAGTAAATCATAGATATCGTCAGTATTAAAAGAACACTAACTGCATATTTAATTACAAAGTGAGTATGATTAGGCCTGTTTAACTGGATATAGTGAGGTGCAGTTTGTTAAACAGGAATAAAATGATTGTATTATTAAACGCATTCCTGAGTCCAGTACAACACTTATACTAAGCTTATCACACATGAACATGTCCACTAGTGAGGAGACTGTTCTGAGACCAATAACTGGCCATCACATTGATTTATCAGTCTACTCAGGCTTTAGCAGCTACAGCAGCAGAAACAGCCAGCTTTTGTTGAGCCTTAAAGGGTTAATATTTAGTGAACTACTAAATTTCTTCTGATAAGAAGTTGGAGCTGTAAACGTGCAGTTGATTTATGTTAGTCTTTAGAGGTAGACCTCAGAGAAGGAGAAGAAGTCTTTTGACATATATGGCACATGCTTTTGCTGTGTTGGTCTTAAGTTTTTCTACAAGGCATGGCAAATTTATTATATAGCACATTTCATTCACAAAGGCGATTCAACATGCTTTGTACAAATAAAAGCAAAAGAAACATGAAACAAAAATGCAATAAACCATCTCAAGTCAACCCACTCTGAATGATGATGTTTACATCCCAAGGACTAAATTGTTAAGAAATTTTGAAAAATTGGTGGGATTCCACTTTAACTTTTACGTTGCGCTGTCAAAATAAAAGTTTTGGTCGAAAATTATTCAAAAGGTTCTTACTGAAACGGGAAGACTGTGAAATTCAGAAAATTAAGTCATGCTTATATGTGAAAATGTTTACCTTTTTGAAAGGTTTACCGCCGTTGAATTAATTCCAGAGATTAATATAGAGATTTAAAAAGCTAATGTGCCACTATGATCTATTATGAAACGATTTTCTTAATTAGAAAAGCTAAAAATACGTGGAAAAAATAAGCGAATACATACATAACATGACTAAAGTTTACATACGCTGAATATTAATATTTAATATGCTGAAATAATTTTAGATAATACGTTTGGAACAGTAAATGTCTTAGCGGAAACAGTAAACAGACACTGGCAAACTACTTCTAGCTTCGCGCACTGTTGTGCAAGTGAGGAGATGAAGTGAGCAGAGCAGTGACTGCGGTATTCTTTTCATTTGCCCGAGTTCTGCATATTGAGAAATGCCATATATTTTAAGAGATTATGTCGTGAAGAGACGTGTTTGTTTCAGTAATATCGTTATTACTGACCAGCTCAGCGGTAAGTGAGCAGTAGTTAGCTAGCGTTAGCTTGCATGCAAGTTTGGCACAGGTTGTCGTTTTAGGATTAACAGTTCAGGTCGTGTTTGTTAGCCATTTTTTGTGTTTACACAGCAGTCTAATATATTAATTTATCCGTCTGCAAAAGACGACGTTCTCCTGCTTGAAGCTGTGATCGTTAATGTTTGGATGAATGTGTTTACCTTATGGCTTCTCATTCAGTAGAATTGATCGTAGTAGTAATGATAATGATGATAATACCTCAAGGACATAAGTAACGCCGGTAAAGAAGGAATAAAAATATACAAACGCACAGATCTACTTGATATTAACCGACCTCCTTTCCCCTCTCTCCATCTTTTGACCAGATAACCAAGCCTGTGTGGAGCTATGAGTATTCTGCGCTTGTTCTCAGTCACTATGGGAAGGATCAGCACCTTCAGGTCCTATCAGATTGTGCTGCTGCTGGCTGCAGCCATGGCTGTGATGGCATTCTACTACTTTGGCTCAGAAAAGCAGAACTTCTCCAGCACCACGAAGCGAATAAAGCAGACCCAAGCAAGTCACAACTCTAACCGCAATGATGCTGACCTCTCTGTGGACACCAGGTCTGTACACCATGAGGAAAAGACTGGGATCAGGCATGAACAAAATGTGCTTGGGAAGGGGCCAGACGAGAAGCAGCGCTATCACGCCCTCATGATGTTCACCAAGATCGACAGGAGCACGAATCTGCAGAGCAAGTTCGAGGTGGCCATGCGCTCCATGGCGAAACATGGACACTTCTTGGAGGATGAGGTGCTGGTTCTCCATTACATCTCTGATGCAGCCAGCAAGGAGTTGGGCATGAGGATTCTGCCTGAGCTGCTCATAGAAGCAACCTTTCAGTATGAGGTAAGAACTGATGCCACCTAACAAGTGAAAAGGATTAATGTTAAGGGACCTTTATCTGCTGTATCATGGTCGGATACCCCAGACAGTAATTTTGACTTGAAAGAACAGAAACCCATTGACAAAGTACACACCAATAAAACAAGCCAGCCACCAACCCTCCTCTTGGACATTTGCTTTCCTACAGAGTTTAATTCCCTCTTCCAGCATCTAACATGCTGCCTCCTCCTTTCATAAGACTAATGCATCTGATCCAGTCAGATGTTAATTAGCTGGAGCAGGTGGGGCAAATTGTGGTGGGAGCCTGACTTTGCAGGTAGATTTCCAGGACCAGCGTTGGTGACCACTGCTATAGTTACACTGCAGATAGACATTACATTGAAAAACAGTTCTGTGTTTTCTTAAAGGGGAGTTTTCAATATATTTACGTAATGCAGTTATCAGTTTAAACAAAGTTTGATGTGGAATGGCACATTCTGTTGACTCAGGTTTCTTTGTAATAGTGATGATAGGAACCAGAGGTTAGTCTACAATGCAATTATAGCCATAATTGTTATCAAAAGCGACCAATGAAATTACATGTCTCCTGAGTTTTTACAGTCTTTTGCAGAAGTTTGGGTGCCCCAGTCAAATAACATGATTTGTTGATTTAATAAGTAAAACTAAGAACTCATCTTCTATATGATGACACACTTCTGCATATTTTAATGCACAATTACTATATTTGCTGAACTTAACATATTTGGGTAAAAATATAAAATGTGGTCTCTGCAAACATTATAGCACATTTATATTTTTTGTTTTTTTTCCAAATGATAAACTGTGCAAGTAAATAAAAATGTGAAAAAAATGTATTTATTTAAGTTTATTCCTAGATGTATTAATTTATTTTCACCATTAAACATGTAATTTGACAGAACTTTTGCATTTGACTGCATATGTAATGTTAGAAATGATAAAAAAGTAACATTTTATATAATAGTGCAAGATTTGGCCGGTTAGCTCAGTTGGTTAGAGTGTGGTGCTAATAACGCCAAAGTCGCGGGTTCGATCCCCGTACGGGCCATGTTTGATATGGAGCAGTGGCCTGGAGGGAACTGGCCCTGTGACCGGAAGGTTGGCGGTTCGATCCCCAGTGGTGACAGTCCGTGCCTGAGGTGTCCTTGAGCAAGTCAACTAATCCCCAACTGCTCCCCAGGCGCTGTGGATAGGGCTGCCCACCGCTCCGGGCAAGTGTGCTCACTGCCCCCTAGTGTGTGTGATCACTAGTGTGTATGTGGTGTTTCACTTCACGGATGGGTTAAATGCGGAGGTGGAATTTCCCCGGTTGTGGGATTATAAAAGTATCTCGTAATCGTAATAAGTAAGGTACCTCTGAAAGAAAAGAAAATTGAAATCTTCAGAAGTCTGGTTTCCAACAGTCAACTGTTGTGAACAATTCTGACTCGGGAAGTTTCTCCAGAATCTAATTAACTTCTCTTTAAACAAAAAGTACAACATCTACAAAATAAAAAAGAAACTACATCACAACTGCAAGCACTTTTTTTTCTGCACTAAAGGGCTGAAAAACAGTGTTAGCTCAACATTTGAGGCTATATATAATACACACACACACACACACACAATAACAAATACATATTCTTGTTTGATTAGTGTGTTTTGGTGTCAAACACACCTGATTGTATTTAGTTTAAAAAGAACATTTCTTGCTTTTGGTTGAGTGCAGTTAGGCACAGGGGCTCTTATTTTGAAGGTCTCTGAGGCAAGCTTCCATAGCCCAGCTGGCTAGCAGAAAAAGGAGATCCTGAGCTAGTCTGTGTGCTGCATGCTTTCCCATTTGCTGCAGCTGTTTTAAGTTCAGTTTCCATTAAACCGGAGTTATGGGCCATATTTTAAGGTCAAGTGTGTGTTTTGTAGTTGACCATTTGGACGAATGGTTTAGTTACTCGTCTCCTGCGCGGGAGAGCAGGTTCAGTCCCAGTGCAGAGAAGCAGCAGTCGGATTCACAAAAGTGTCTTAAAAAAGAAAATCTTAAATGTGTTTGAATTTTTTTCATAATGATGGCTCTCAGGCACCACTGAGGTAAATGGATCTGTTCTGTCATAACTGCTCTAATCCTGGAAACTCACTGTAACGGTTCTGAACGGAGGGAGGAAAGACGCCGGGGCAGAGGTGAAGGCAGAGAGCAGTCTCTTATTCACAAACAAAAATAATCGGCTGTTCAGCCTGCAAAATCAAGGCCAGACTTGCGGGGGACTTTTCGGTCAGTACGGCTCAGATCAGCTCGCTCTCGCACCTTGCCTGGGTCTCCTCCTCTCTCTGGGCTCTGCCGCCTACTGAAGGAAGAGATGACTATTGGCCCATTCTCCACACTCATATCGCAGCAACAATGAAAATACAATTCATTTCAATGTAGAACTACAGAAAGATCAGTGGAATATCTTGGAAAGACACATTTTGCATTATCCTCTAGACACTGTCTGTTGTGACAGTAGTAGAATGTCCTGTTATTGGTGTCCAGCCTAAATGATTGCATAATGTTCCTTTCACTCGTGGTTGACCAGGTTACACTGGCATTGTTGAACATAGCAAGCCCATGTAATCTTCAGTGTCTCGTGCCAGAGGCTGGAAAGGTCACACAACAGACGTTTCCTCTGCATCATTGCACAGACAAACACTACATATCTCTCAGTCCCACAGCTCCCACAGGAACACTCGCACCAGCAGCTAGTCCAGACAGAGCGTATCATATTAGAACATATTACTTCTGTAGGTCATGTGCATGTTTGCATGTAGGCCTTTGAAGCATTTCACAGCGTATTTGTCAGAATCCAAAAAATGACAGTTTTTCTGTATCGTAATAAATCAATTTGCATTACGTCAGAATGCACTGTTCAGAGCATGTTGTGACTAATGGCTGTATAGAACACCGAACAGCTCTGTGTTTCTCTAGAGTATTTTTTAAGAGTATTCTAAGTATTATTTTTTTCAGAGTATTTTTTGTCCTGTTTAACCGGATTTCATGTAGCACAGTATCTTCTCTGATGGACCGAAACATGTCTCTGCTTTGTCGTTTTTAATTGTTCGACATAATCTGAAATTGTCTTCTGCCCTTTTACACTGTGTCAGAATTTCACAATGAATCGACAGCAGAAATGGTCTTGAATTACTTCAAATAAATAATTCATCCATTAGCATCTGTTGAAAGTTAAGAGCATTTTTCATTCTCCTGTGACAAATCAGAAAATCAAAATATTGTGTATCATAACAATGTCTTGAGGTTACTCTTGCTATCTCGCCCACCCCTACCTAATTGTACCTGGGTGTAAGTACATCATATGAATACCTGTGTCTGCTGTGTAATACCCACATTTTAAATGATGATGAAAGCTCTGTAAAATAATGTGCAGTATAAAAATTGTTTTCACAATCTTTTCACAATCTAATTATTTGTGTAATATGTGTTTTATTGGCTGAGAAATGTGTTAATATTTAAACGAAATTGATAAAATAATGAATAATGATTATATAACTAATAGTGATTTTATGGATGTTAGTGTTTAACTATTTTCAGACCTCTCCTCGAGGAAGCCCAGTATTATATGTAGTTAAAAAGCAACTCCTGGTTTGACCAATCAGTGCATTAAAATGTGCTCATGATGTAACTGATGATATTAACGTCTCTGTGGCGGCTGTGAAGGTGTTAAGGGAAAATATGGACCCAAGAAATTCCTGTTACTTTTTATTGTTTGTTTATTTGAATTATGAATATGACTTTATTTATGTGTGTGTGTGTGTGTGTGTGTGTGTGTGTGTGTGTGTGTGTGTGTGTGTGTGTGTGTGTGTGTGTATGCTTGCTTTGCAATTTTTGCAGAAACATTGATGTTTTTATGCTTTGTTGTGGGTTTCTAATGTACTGCATTTACATAGTGATGGTCACAAGGGGGCAATGTTGTTCTGTCGGAGTTGCTCCTATTTTCTCGGTCACGGTCTCATCCTTGTTCCTCTTGCACTTTTGGCTATACCTTTTGAATAGAGTCAGCCTTGTACATGCAGGTATGTGGAGTATGCAAGTCTTTTGGCTGTCCGGTGGTTCTCTGGAGGAATGGGCTCTGTTGTCAGTACACAGAGACAGTGTTCTCCTTATTTGACTCCAACTACCTCCTTCAATCACTTCATTGTGAACTTAAGTTTCAGTTGCTTTTAGGGATCTAAATAGATAGCAGGCTTATGTTGGGTGTAAAAATATCTGATAGGGCTTTGGATAAACATCTTGGATCTTGATCATTGGATGCTGTACTAATGCAGCTACAGATTCTTGCTCAGGGTAGACAATAACTTCTCCTGCCCAGCAACATCCCTGCTTAGCATGATCCTTTGCCTTGGATCAAGGTGCAGTTTGTTCGGTTTAGCACAGGTGGCATTTAGCCAGCAGTCCAGAGTACCCTGTCTTTAATCCACTTCTTCCCAGCCCACACACACACACTGCACCATGCACACAGCAAGTTAATGAGCATTGGACTTAATGTGACATCCCATAGTAATCCACACTGGGCATCCACCATGTGCTGTACAGACACTTTGATTAATGCAGCTTTATTACAAAAAGACAGACAGGCTGTTTTGTTGTAGAACGAGGTACACCTACAGATGCAGTACAAACTTTCAACAAGCAAATCAGATTGATTAGAAAGAGAGAAAATACAGGGCTTTAGAGCTGCTACAGTTACTGTATTTTAAAACACATTGATTCTTAATGAATCACCTTTACTATTTGTGTGCAATTTGAATGATAAGCACATTATCCGCAGTTTATAAATCTGGACAAGGTGGCTTATTAAAACTCTAGTTGCATTTGACTTAAAAGACTGTTCAGATTAGAGCTTTAATCGGACCTACAATTGTGGTCAGAACCCAAATAAGGCCCACAAAGTTTTTTTCTGAGTCCGACCCGACTCAACATGCAGCAAATGTTTTGAGTCTGAACCCAAATGGAAAGTGGCAAAATTCTGCCCAAACCCAACCCACATCTTCATGTTTTGGGTCCAAAACTGACCCTAAACCCAATAAAATTCTGTCTGAGCCGGCCCCCACATGACCCACAACAAATTTTGTCTAAGACTACCTATAACACCTAACTAAAATCGGACAGGTCAGCACCAGTCAGCGTGTAGTGGCAATGAGCACGATCAGCTCTCCAAAAGTCAAATCATGCTTTTGAACGGCAAGCTTTCCATGCTGCACTGTGCTCGCTCTGTGCTCACGCTGTGGGGTGCTATATATCAAGACGCAAGCCTTCGGCTTTTTAATACTAGAACCTTATTTCTGCACATAGAACATGTTGAAAATAATAAATAACAAAACCAATCTGTCCAAACAATTTAAACATTCTTTTGGCAGCACTAAACGGTCTTCTCATAGATCCGTTTGCTCAGGACCTTGTTGCTGACCTTGTTGACTCCAGCATGCCAGATGAATGTTAATAAGAAAGGATAAAAATGACCCCAAAGTGAAATTTGAATTTCCACTTTATATTTTACATTATTTCAGCCTCTCAGCTACATTGAGCAAGTTAGTGAGTGAGGTACACTTGGCTTCCTCAGGGGGAGTGTCTTCCAGCAGTGACAACTAGAGCCAAGCAATTTAATATTTTGCTGTTTCCCTTTTGTGTAATTAATCTCTTAAATCTTTTGTGTCAGTCTTTCACAAAACTATCTTTCAAAAGAACTTAAATCTTAGCTTAACACAGTAACTGTTAGAAAAGGATGTAGAACATCATTAGTTGTTGTCAGTTTGTTTCATATCCGCATTCTTTATTCTATTATTTGAGTTGCAGTGCCTAATTCCAATTCCCTTTTTCTCCATCAGTCCTGAGGGCTTTGGGATGATTTTTATTGTTTGGTTTTGTTTTCATATTAAAGTGTTGGCACTCACCTTTAAAATATAGTCTACTTGTAACTATATTTTTCTTTAGGTTATGTCAAAATATTCAGTTTTAAAGTCCCAGGGAACAAAAATAAAATATTAATGTTTCCTTGGCATAAACTTGACTGTTACGTTAAACATCCAGCTTGAATTAAAAATATAAGAAATGAGAGAGCTGTGTGGGCGTGGCTAATAAGCAGCTTGATTGACAGCACTCTATCCAACAATCCTAGCCTGCTCCATCACTCACACACAACTAAAATCATTATCCAGCGTTTATGTGGCAGTAACTGTATGAATCAATCATGAATAAATAATGCTTCTGAACTGCGTCTCAAGCATTTTAGTCTGGATAAACTTTCCATACTGCGCTGTGCTCATGCTGTGCGGTGCTATATAGCCTTCACCTCTTTTATACTAGAACCTTATTATTGCACATAGAACATGTTGAACATAAAAAAATAACAATAAACATCAAAATCCTTGGCCAAACAACTTAAACATGACTCCAAAAGTAAATAATAAAGGATAAAAGTGGGAGGCAGGCTTTGAGTACCCAAAGTGAAATTTGAGCCCAACACACATTTGGAATTTCCACTTTATGCTTACTTCATTTTCAACCCCTCAGCTACACTGAGCAAGTGGGTGAGCTTTCAATCCTTTCAATCGCAGACAAGCAGATGTGTGGACAGATGAACAAACGGACGGATGCATTAATGAGGGAATGGACAAACGGGTGTCAGGCAGCTGCGGACAGGTGGTCTAGCTTGCTAGCTTTTGGTTAAGCTGGGTTAGCTTTATCTCTTAACAGATTTAGGTTCCCTGGATCTTTAAACAGTAATAAGCTCTGCAAAGTGTTAGGAATTCACAACTGTTTTCTAGAATTCTTTCAGGATTTAAAGGGTTAACGCTTTCAGGCACACACACACACAACTTCTTTCAAAAAGCCAGATTTATTGCATACCATTAAACTAAAACAAATTTGGAGTGAATTTTTTTTAGTTTGTTGTCAAAGTTCATTTCTGAGGTGGTTTCTCTGAGTCGCCAGTGTGCGTTAAGTGATGCTGACTACATCTCATAACTTTTTCATTTACTACTCAGCTTGCTCTATGATTTCATTATCTTGTTTCATTTTTGTGATAAAGAAGCACTTCTTGTCTGGTTGATGCACAACCAAACTTTGCTCTCTGCACATCCCTTTCATGCGATGTGGACTCTTCTTAACGCTGCACTCAGCACAGCGACGTGATGTGCTTTGCACTAGGAGGTGAGCAGCTACAGATCTGCATTTCTCATTTGGAATGTATGGTTTGTAGTGTGGGAACTCCTGGCTTGCTCCTCTTTCAGTTGACAGTTTTCGATCTTCATTAGAACTTCACTAAACCTGTTACCACAGAGCATCGGACGTTTTTCAAGGTTATGTTGTCATTCGGAAATTGCTTGTTGTACAGAGTGTGTACATCACACTGAAATCTATGAAGTGCCAAAAAAGCCGGTGCCACCACTTTCTGCTCTTGCGGTCTATGGCTTGATGAGACTTGAGCATGTCTGCCTTGTCAACACAGCCCATGTGGTTGTAGTCACCCACAGCCTTTGGGCATGGCATTTTAATTTGAGTTCCATCCGTCTCTTTCCTTGTGATCTCAGTGATAAATGTGGGACTGTGAGTGGTTGAAAGGACAGTTACAGCTCGCTTGTCTTTACATTTTACACAGGAAATTCCATCAGAAGACACAGCAAAGTCATACTGTCCCCTCTGGAGCTCCTTCTCAGTCTTCAGGGCTGGCAAGTGCTTTCTCTCGGGCTTTACTGTGCCACAGCAATAAAGACTTTTCTGCACCATGGCATGCAGTAAAGGCACAGATGTAAAGTAGTTGTCAAAAAAGATCTGATAATGCTTCCCTTCCAGTGGTGCACACAAAGCCATCACCACTTTACCTCCAAGGCATTGTTCTGTCCTGCCATCTGTCTTCCCAGTGTACACCTCAAAGTCCCACACATATCCAGCTATATCTGCCCTTGTCCAGATTTTGTAACTTCTCTTCACAGACTTTATTGGCAGATACTGTTTGAAAGAGGATCTTCCTTTGAATTTCATCATAGTTTCATCCACAGCTTGTTGTATGCTTGGATTATAACGCATCTGATAGTTTTCTTTAAGTTTTCTTATGATTGGTCAAATTTTGTACAGCTTGTCATAGCCTGGGCATTTTCTTTCTGGCATGAGCATGTTGTCATTGAGTTGCAGAAACAATTTCTCGAGTTACAACACGATCAGTAATTTTCTCATACTTGTTGATGCATCACACAGAGCTTTAGGACAACTGAATGGAAATTTCAAGTCTGCTGTACACTCCCATACTTGCCCCTCCTCTGCTTGAAAGAGTTCAGTACAAACAAATAGTATGTAGGCTCTGGGAATACAAGATCTAACCAGCTGTGGCTGGACATTAGTGGTGAGAGGCTTGCTCTAATTGTGCTTCCCTTTGGCCAGTACAAATGAATGAGTGAGATGAGTGAGATGAGTGCCCAGAAAACAAACGTAGGCCTCTCTTGTGCTCCTAACATGAGCAACAGTCATGATGTGGTAGAACAAGGAATACTTGTAATAAAAAAAAAAAATACTTGTAATACTAAAAAAAATCTTTTCTAGCTGATTTCTTAAATGTTACATTCTTAAGGTGGCAGAAAAGGTTCTGTGGAGAGATTTCAGTGAATGGTTCTTTACAGGACCATTTTGTAAATAAGATATAGAAGTGTGAAAAATCTTTTTTAAAGTTTGAAGAACCTCAATATAAATTATAGGTTTTATAACAATTAAAGGTTTTTATTAAAACCATATATTCAAGCCAGTTACTATTAGTGTGTTGTCTTGGACTAAATTGCAAATCCAGTGGTGTTGCACAATTAGAGGGCTATGGAACTGGAAAATGCTAACTAGAAGCGTGCAAATAGCTGACTTCAGCTTCATGTTACTGAAGAATTAGGGGTAGATGATAAATAATTAATGCAACTGCCCGCTTTGAAGGCATATGATGCCCTAAATGTAACTAAAGCCCAGCAGTAAGGAGCTAAACTTTGCCCTCCTCTGCTGTCACTAAAGACTAGCAGGGTTGCCTACAAAGCAGAGCTAGTAGCTCCTAATGAAGTGATGCACTTTTTGTTTGAGGGTCCCATTTTGTAGGGTGACGTTTCAACCACTACATCTTGTAACTCTGTTCAAAGGGGCAAGGAGACACTCAAAAACAAGGGGTAGGGGTAAAAAGAAGAAATTGAATCAGGCCTAATACAAAAAAAAGGTTTCATGCTGTATGTTATGTAATGTACTTATAACAGTCTTAAAGGCCGAGTGACAAAAACAGCTAATGAACATTGGAAAAATTATGGAAAATGTAAAGGTTGGAAATGGCTGTAAATGGACCTCAGGAAAAAAATGAAATACAAAACAAATTGTAAAATGTTGCTTCTGTGAAAATAAGCCTCTTTAGTCTAAGCTTTAGCTTAATCTGGGTCTGGCAAACTGGCTGTCTTTTACCTAACAACAGTTGTTATGTTATGAAGCTATTGGGAAACAAATTCAGCCCAGACCAGCTGCTCAGGAAGCTGCAGTTATGCTCTTCGCTTGGCTGACTTGCGATCAGCCTTTGCAGCCTCAGCTTTCAACAGGACTATCAGGAGGTAAAGGGAAGCACTGACCCCACAGCAGATGGTATCTGTCTCCAGGAAGAGTGCTGAAGGAAGTCAGAAATAACATGAGCTTCCCTTGTGGAGGATTCAGGCTGGAGGCCTGGCAGAAAGGGCATTACATACTTTGTTCCATGTTACAGGGTCCCCTTTTGCCCTTTTGTTATTGTAGATAAGAGTATTCAAAGAAACTGTAGAATAAATCCATGAAGGTTTTAAAATGTTGATGGCTATTTGAGGCTGTGATTGAGGCCATGCTGAGTTTGAACACTCATTGAACACTAGTTAAACTCTTAACCTTCATTCTTAAGTGCTGGAAAACTGTAATATGCTCCTGTGTGCTCAGATTGGTTTTCAAATGTCTGTGGCCGTGTAACGGAGCTCTCGTCCGTTCCATGCTGTGAGCTAGCGTAATGGACAAAAACACAAGACAACCTCAAAGTTTTAAAGACTCTTTTATTGTTACCCACATGGGTTATGTAGTCTTGGGGTTGTACTACAAGTGGAGTGTTCCATCTCCCATGCTTGAGCAGGGGGAGGGGGACCAGCTTTCATGGTTCCAAATGGTAGTGTTGCAGTATGAATGTTTTAATATTAAATGTTTTATATTTATTTTAAAATATTGATTAAATAATAAAATAGTTGAACTAAAGTAAAATGTATAAATATAATTTGAATGTGTACATTTTAAAACTTACCTGCAAACTTACCTGTGGTTGGTTGAATCCAATAGGTTAAGGGGTTTGTAAAATGGAGAACTGGGTCATGTTTTTTGGTCAGGGGGAAGCTGGCTTGGCGTGCAGATGTGTTTGTAAGGCCATGGTTGAAGGCATTTTTTGATATGAGTTTGTATCAAGTTGATCAGTTTATTTTGTTTTGTTTTCCCTTTATTTTTATTTTTCTTTTTCTAATGAATTATTTTTGGATTTTGGAACACCGTGCACTTTTCACTGTGGATTTAATAAACCTTCCTGCATCGGAACTTCCAGTTTTCCAGTTTTTTCAATCTCCACTCAGCTATCCTGTAACAGGCCGTACTGTGAATAAATCTTGCCTGTGTACAAAAATACCACCTGTCCCGCTTCCAGGATTTAATACAGCCAGAAGCCTCTTTATTTAACAAATAGGCACTTCCTCAAGCAAGTAATTCGAAGTCCTTTATATACTGAGGAAGCTTGGCTCCCTGACTCCTTTATTAAACTGCTTAATCGAGCTTGGATATGTGCTGGCTGTGCAAAACTGTTACACATTCGTAGAGGGAGGTCTGAATTGTGTACATTCAGAGTAAACTTTTGTAATAAATATCTAATCTCTCGTTCATACTATTACATTTGAAGTGAATCATTTATCCAAGCTTCTCCAACTATAGAGACATGTAAAACCACAAAGTGGCTTTTGTGTATGCAAGCACCAAAAGCTCCATGGATTATGATAGCGAATAGGAATTGTGGGCTGACTCAGAGGTTTGATATTACTCATGAGCATATCTGCTTATGCTGATACATACACAATTGTAAAATAGAGAATTTTGAGAAATTTCAAACATGCATCATGCTTTCTCACAGAAAACTCACTTTCTCCCATAATTTTATTACATGTGGATGTTTGCTTTCATTGCAGTGCAATTATCCTCTCAAAAAGTGGACCTGAGCACCACCGATTTTAGCTGTGTGCTGCATGTAAGCTTATTTAGCGCTACATAAAGTTCAAACATTATTCCTCAACTGAACTTTAGGAGGTTTGTTTTATTGGAAATTAAATAAAAATTGCCTCTCTGTTTTTGGTGTAATTTTTGGTTAATTACATAGTCATTTACGTCTCTAGGCTTGCAACAATAGCAATAACTTTAATGAATAAACTGCATCTTTGACACACAGGATGGCTCTTTCTTGGGAGTTTGTTGACTTGCAGGTTGCTGCATTATTTAAAAACGAATACCCAAATAGTTTTGTGTATAAAAGATTAATAAGAATCATAAAAACAACCATTTATTAAATATTGAAATGGCAGCCAGTATTTTTAAAACGACTCTCAACCCATGTTACTGTGAAAGCGTCAAGTGATTCTTGACTGCAGAACTAAAAGGGTCTTTCAAAAAGTGGTTTGGCTGCATCTTTTGAATTTGTTCTGGGTATTCTTGTTTATGGGCTGTGGATGGAACAAGACAATTTATTCTGTGTCTTCCCTTGACGAGCTCTCTTTCCTTGAGGAACTGTTCTGTCAGACAACTCTAAGCTATAGATGATCTCCATTCGCTTGCTCCATTGTATAGATAGTTTTAATCTGTTTTGCTGTTTTTAAAAAATAAAAAAAAATTGACATTCTCCCTAAATGCTTCAAGGTTGTTGAATTCATTAGCTCTAATCCTGAATACAAGCTTGCATCTCATCGGTGCTCTTGTGTTTCAGTGGACTGAAGGATGAATGGAAATCTCACTTCAGAACATATTTGTTTACACTGCAATAAAAGCCTTAATAGGAAATCTCTGGTGACTGTTTTTGTTCTCCTCTCTCTCTCTCTCTCTCTCTCTCTCTCTCTCTCTCTCTCTCTCTCTCTCTCTCTCTCTCTCTCTCTCTCTCTCTCTCTCTCTCTCTCTCTTTCCCCCCCCCCCCCCCTCCCAATCCTCTTTATGTAATCTAGCGAGAGAGCCACATTATCTGATTGTGATTGCTGACTGGCTGCCAAATCCATGAAGCGCAGGACAGGATTAAGTTCCTTGTACCATAGACATTCAAAGCCATTGTAAAATGGGGGAGACATTAAAGAGGAATGTCACGGTTCAGTAGGTCATTGTAGTCCTTTAGAGTCAGGCCTCAGTGTTGAACGATGTTGAATCTCGATAATGTTAAAGTATATTCTGAACTGAAAGTACAATACATGAATCGAGTGCTTGCAGGTAAGGTAACGTCTTGCTGAACTTTGTCTGGTTGTCTTTTCCAGGTGGTGTTTCATGATGTAGGTGATTTGACAGAGAAGCTGTTCCCCATTGTGGAGGCCATGCAGAAGCACTTCAGTGCAGGCTCTGGGGCCTACTACAGTGATGCCATCTTCTTCCTTTCAGTGGCCATGCATCGTATCATGCCTGCAGGTAGGCTGGATGTGTAAACACAGTAACATCAAAACATTCCATGACAGTTTTGAGGCCACAAAAAAAATCACCAACCAGTATTTTAAGTGTTTATATAGTGCTTTATATAAGGTCTTGCCACATAGTATTCTTATGTAAAAAAAGTTTTGACATGCTGTAGAAAGATTAATAAGTATTTCTTTCACCCATCCATTCATCCATTATCCATTCAGGTGTACAGTCTTATCTCAAATCTTTGGGCATCCTAGGTAAATTTTTTTTTTAGCTGCATATTCAAAACAAAAGCTGTCCCAGTCTTGCTAGTTAGTTTAAAGCTACATTTTGTAGGTTGGTGTAAATGGCACAGTGTGTGGAAGAATATCTTCTCCTCTGAGAAGATGAGTCTGATGATTGTGAGTGCTTTCAAAGAAAGAGAACTCCGTCAAAATGCAGAGAACAATATGTAAGTGAATTTGACAATTGGACAATCTACTGTTGTCATCATATATCATCATCAGTATCATGTTGATTTAGCATTTTGACCTCAATATTGAGCTGGACCTTTTTTTTAATGTGTGCATGTGACATTGATGGGTAAAACGTGCTGAAAAGCTCCTGAAATTGGAATTGACACCTCTTACTGTAAAATCATTATTTCAGGTTTTACTGGATGACTCACAGCAGATCTGCATTTACACTGACCAGACTCCAAAAACGTTTCACTTGATTTCCCGAGAGTCTGAACTGATGCAAGTAACTAAGATGTCTTGCTAACTGGTTATTTTAGCTTAGCACTAGTTAATAGCAATAATTCTCTAAAAATAAATAAACCATTTTTACCACATACCATTCTAGTTTACTGTCTTTGGCTCTTGTGGGTCATAGTGCTTGATGACTTTGTCTTCACCTTTAAGAGTAAGGAATTTACTAAATTGTCTTTGGCTTTAGCTACAAGTGTTACCAAAGACAGAGGAGAACACCCTTGAGTGCCATTAGAGGCTGTTGATACCACTATTGAGCTGTCAAAAACTATAAAACCTTCAGTGACCAATGGAAAAAGCCCAGTTCCAATTTTCTGTGGCCAAAGGTTCTAATACTTTGTGCAGTGAAAAAAAAACAATGAAAATAAGTGAATGCATCCTCTACAGGGAGCACATTCATCCTATTTATTTTCTTATGAATGCATAAGACTTGCTTCCATAATTCCATATTTAAACTTTGCTTCATAATTCAAGCTTGTTAGTTTTGTAAATGGAAACAATGTGAAAACTTTCATCATCTTCCTAAATCTTGGTAACAGATTTTTCTGTAATATGAGCAAAAGTAGAGCAACCTCTCACATTCTAACAGTGTACAAACTGTTTAGCAGATGTGGACATCCACAATAGCCCTTCAGTCAGTGAGTCAGAGAAAGCAGTTTGACACGAGGCCAGCGTCAGATGTGCTAGAGCTGGGGGGGGAGGATGAGGTGTGGGGGCAGTCGGCGAGACTGTCTTGCACACAGGTGTTGCACTGACACGTGGCATGGTGCATAGGGAGGGGGGGGCGCTTCTGATTGTCCTCGTATAGTGCTCTGGACATAGGGCTCTGCTGATGCTGGCCACCCTGCCGTGCTTTTTTCACTCTCTGACAGCAATGCATCTTGGGACCACTCTCCCTACCATCTACAACACCTGCTCGGGCTTTTTGGAGAGATCGATGTGGTCCCTGGGACTCCTCAACTTTTATACAAGGGCAGGCAGGGATGCAATTCAAATATCAAAATACAAACAGGACGTTTTGGTGATCTTGAGCTGTGTGCCTGTGTGTATGTGTGCATGTGTGTGTGTGTATATGTGTTTTAGTTAGCATGTAGCACCAACTTAAGTATACAGGTATAGTAAAGTATGGCTATTTTATGGGTATAGTTGGTTATTTTATTAGTGATGGACAACCCAGTATTAAGGTGGTGTTTATATTATAGCTAGCTAGATTAGTTAGCCTAGTTAGTGATGGAGCTGCGCAGGAGTCGACCGCACTTTCAACCTGGCCTCTCTGGCTTTATCTCCAAACTGCTCCACCTTCACTGTCCCTGATCTGCTCATTTCTAATCTTGTCCAGCCTTGTCACTCCCAACGAAAAACTCTTCATCTTCATCTCCGCCACCTCCAGCTCAGCCTCCTGTCTTTTAGACAGAGCCACAGTCTTCAAACCATACATCATAGCAGGACGCACTGCTGTCTTGTAAACCTTCCCTTGACTTGCTGCTATCCTTCTGTCACATATCAGCCCTGACATCCGTCTCCACCCACTCCATCCTGCCTGCACCCTCTTCCTCACCTCTTTTCTACACTCCATCATCCACCTTTACGACCTCTACTCTGTGCATCTTCACCTTTCCACCTGCCTCCCTCTCATTCACACACATGTATTCTGTCTTGTCTCTACTGAGCTTCATTCCTCTCCTCTCCAGTGCAAACCTCCACCTCTCCAGATTCTCTTCCACCTGCTCTCTACTCTCACCACAGTTTACAATGTCATCTGCAAACATCATGGTCCATGGAGCCTCCTGCTTGACCTCATCTGTCAACCTGTCCATCACCATTGCAAACAAGAAGGGGCTCAAAGCTGATCCCTGATGTAACCCTACCTTCACCTTGAAACCATTTGTCACTCCAACTGCACACCTCACCACTGTCTCACTATCATCATACATGTCCTGCACCACCCTAACATACGTTTCAGCTACACCTGACTTCCTCATACAGTACCACAGTTCCTCTCTTGGCACCCTATCATTTGCCTTCTCTAGATCCACAAAGACACAATGTAGCTCCTTCTGACCTTCTCTGTACTTCTCTACCAACACTCAATGCAAAAATCGCATCTGTGGTACTCTTTCTGGGCATGAAACCAAACTGCTGCTCACTGATCTGAACCTCTCGCCTTAGCCTTGCTTCAACAACTCTTTCCCATACCTTCATGGTGTGGCTCATCAACTTTATACCTCTGTAGTTACTGCAGCTCTGCACATCACCCTTGTTCTTAAAAATGGGGACTCTCCAGGATTTTGTTAAACAACCTGGTAAAAAGTCCACTGCCTTCTCTCCTAAACATCTCCATACTGCCACAGGTATGTCATCTGGACCAACTGCCTTTCCATTCTTCATCCTTTTTAAAGCTGCCCTCACTTCCACTTTACTAATTCTCTGCACTTCCTGAACCCTGTTGTCCTCCTCTCTCTCTCTCGTTTTCCTCATTCATTAGTTCTTCAAAGTACTCCTTCCATCTACTCAACACTATCTGTTCACTCACTAGTACATTTCCCTCTCTGTCCTTTATTAGCCTATCCTGCTGTACATCCTTTCCAGCTCTATCTCTCTGTTTAGCCAAACGATACAAGTCCTTTACTCCTCCTTTACTGTACTTTACTTTACTTCTGAAAATACGTCTTCACCACAGCCATTTCCATTCTCTTTGCAAATCTACATCCATCTGATCTTCCGCATTTCTGTCTTTCACACCATACATACCCAGCACCTCTTCATCCCCTCTGTTTCCTTCACCAACATGTCCATTGAAGTCTCCACCAATCACTAATCTCTCCTCTCTAGGGACACCATCTACCACTTCATCCATCTTACTCCAAGATTCCTCTTTCACTGGCAACTGACAACCAACCTGTGGTGCATATGAACTGACCACATTCAAAATCACACCATCAACCTCCAACTTCAGGCTCATGATCCTGTCTGACGCACTCTTTACATCCAGAACTCTTTTCACAAGCTGTTCCTTCAGGATTATCCCTACTCCATTTCTCTTCCTCTCTACACCATGATAGAACAGTTTGAATCCACCTCCAATGTTCCTGGCCTTGCTTCCTTTCCATCTGGTCTCCTGAACACCCAGAATATCTACGTTCCTTTTCTCCATCATGTCTGCAAGCTCTCTGCCTTGTCCTCTCCTCTTTGATGGTCTTCGACACATTAAGAGGATGAGAGACTGGCAGCACTTGCTGATGGGTGCACATTCAGCTTTGTAGTCACGTTTTGGTCACGTGTAGTGACGTTTTGGTCACTTTTGAATGTTGGTGGTGCTTTCACACTCGTAGTAGCATGAGACGGACTCTACAACCCACACAAGTGGCTCAGGTAGTGCAGCGTAGTGTCCAGAGGCTGGAGGCGCTACCAGGAGACAGGCCAGTACACCAGGAGACATGGAGGAGGCCGTAGGAGGGCAACAACCAAGCAGCAGGACCGCTACCTCCGCCTTTGTGCAAGGAGGAACAGGAGGAGCACTGCCAGAGCCCTGCAAAATGACCTCCAGCAGGCCACAAATGTGCATGTGTTTGCACAAACGGTTAAAAACCGACTCCATGAGGATGGTATGAGGGCCCGACGTCCACAGATGGGGGTTGTGCTCACAGCCCAACACCGTGCAGGACGCTTGGCATTTGCCAGAGAACACCAGGATTGGCAAATTTGCCACTGGCGCCCTGTGCTCTTCACAGATGAAAGCAGGTTCACACTGAGCACATGTGACAGACGTGACAGAGTCTGGAGACGCCGTGGAGAGCGATCTGCTACCTGCAACATCCTTCAGCATGACCGGTTTGGCAGTGGGTCAGTAATGGTGTGGGGTGGCATTTCTTTGGAGGGCCGCACAGCCCTCCATGTGCTCGCCAGAGGTAGCCTGACTACCATTAGGTACCGAGATGAGATCCTCAGACCCCTTGTGAGACCATATGCTGGTGCGGTTGGCCCTGGGTTCCTCCTAATGCAGGACAATGCTAGACCTCGTGGCTGGAGTGTGTCAGCAGTTCCTGCAAGATGAAGGCATTGAAGCTATGGACTGGCCCGCCCGTTCCCCAGACCTGAATCCGATTGAGCACATCTGGGACATCATGTCTCGCTCTATCCACCAACGCCCCGTTGCACCACAAACTGTCCAGGAGTTGGCGGATGCTTTAGTCCAGGCAACATCACAACGTATGTGGAGACAAAAAAACAAACAAACAAAAAAAAAAAAATCACACATTGAACTTTTTTCCCCATAGCTGTCATTTTCCCTCCTTCCCTCACCCACCATATACCACTCACTTTCAGCCAAGAGCACTGGGACTCCCGGCAGTTATAAACAGCCTCCTCACAAAAACACAGGCACTCATGAAAAAAAGCAAGAGAAAGAGAGAGGCACAGCAGGCAGCGCTTCAGGATAAATGAGGCAAGCGTGGGCTTCAACTGAGCAAATCCAAATACACTCATTCACTATAAAAGACAAATTAAAAGAAAACAGTGGAAAGAAAAAACGTTTTTATTGAAGTATTCAGTACTGCACAAAAGCACTCTTCAGTTCTAAAGCTGGACAATGTCTTTTGAAAAGTAGTCTATGTAATTATCATCTGAGAGCAAGTAAGCCTCAACTGATCCAAATGTACACAGAAGTACACTGATGCCCAATCTGTTAGATTCAGAGAAGCCAACTTGTGTATGTTTTCATGTTTTTCCTCCTCAGAGCAAGTGTTGTTTTTTGTTTAAACTTTATTTTATCTACAGATGCCTTCTGATATCATTTGGGTAGTCTACTGCAAATATTTTAGTAAAGGCAGATGGGTGTAACAATCAACACAGAAAATACATTCAACACTGCAGAGACACGCTTAGAGTGACTAAAGTTATGCTTTTTGTCTATACACATGTTGCTATGAAATTTTTAATTATGTTTTTTGTATGGGCAACATATCAGGCATATCCCATATATACAGCAACATATAGACAGACACAGCAAACCTTCTTGCCACAGCTCACATTGATGTGCCATCCTGGATGAGCTGCACTACCTGAGCCACTTGTGTGGGTTGTAGAGTCCGTCTCATGCTACCACGAGTGTGAAAACACCACCAACATTCAAAAGTGACCAAAACATCAGCCAGAAAGCAGAAAGGTACTGAGAAGTCGTCTGTGGTCCCCACCTGCAGAACCACTCCTTTATTGAGTGTGTCTTGCTAATTGCCAATGATTTCCACCTGTTGTCTATTCCATTTGCACAACAGCTGTGAAATTGATTGTCAGTGTTGCTTCCTAAGTGGACAGTTTGATTTCACAGAAGTTTGATTTACTTGGAGTTATATTGTGTTGTTTAAGTGTTCCCTTTATTTTTTTAGCAGTGTATATATATATATATATATATATATATATATATATATATATATATATAAAATTTTATTTTTGTTTTTTACAATAGTTGTCTGAGACACACAAACATTAACGCTAACCTTCACACTGCTGGGAAGTAGGTCAGTGCACTTCATTCTTTTCATGCTGTTCACCTTGATGGAAATCTCCCAAATGTATGAATGGATGGTTTTGCTGTCCATTGTACATTGTACTTTTACTGCATGGCCATTTTCCAGAAACATTGTGCTCAGAAATAGTCACGATATCCATATCGGTGGAAGGCTATAAAGACTATGATTGTAGAAGTCTTTTAGACCTCTTGTCTTTGCAACATACTCTCCGTTTTCTATAACTTGCAGCCTAATTTAAAGAGACATTGGACCAGATTCCTTAAACACAACACCAGATTTACCATGATATTAAAGGCTTTTACATACCAAGCACAATTTATTTGTTCAGTGTTTTCAGATGATAATTTAAAAGCATTAAATTAGGCTTGTGTATAACCGATATGTTGTGCTCCAATCACTTTTTTTTTTTTTTAAGGGCTTAATTTTTGTGAAGTTTTGCTGGTGACAAACTTACTAACCAATCAGTAAATCTCTGGTGATGGCATGGCGACAACCAAACTTATGGATTTGTCCCAGTAACTAGAACTTTTTTGACAATTGTCAAAATGTTTAGTAGCCCACTCAATGTCATTGTGTGCCTGTCTGAAGATTTCACATTTTCATGTTGTTTATTTGTGTTGTCTTCAGTTTGTAACAGCAAATACCATTATGGTAACACATTTCCTCATTCAGAGACGAGGATTACCAGCCTCTTTATTGTTTGCATGGGTTGTGGCACTACCACTCTTTTCCCTCATTTGCTGTGGCAGTTCTTAACAAAACACCATCCAGCACAAAATTGCACCTGAAAAAGTCCAACAGTAAATTTCCCCAGAAGCCAGTGTGGATTGAATTATCTTTTCTATGTTTTCTAACTTGTTTTGAAATGCATGCAAGTTATCAAGGCACAGTTTGATCTGTTTGGATTGAGTGTCATGTTGGATGGCTGTTGGACTACATGAGGAGGAAAATGACTTTTAGGTTCCCATAAGCTTTTGCTGAAATACACATTGAGGAGCTCACTTTTAAAGGAATAAGCCAGGACGGGCCATGCATTAGTGATTCTACCGTGGTAAATGGTGTCAAAATACAGTATGCTGAAATACATATTTTATAAAGGCTTTAAACATGCCTGAGTTATTAAAACTCCTTTACATGATTTAATTACAAAAATTTAGATTGAGAAGATTAAGTGTTCTGTCATGATTTTAAAGAATGTTTGAAGTTTTCATCTCAGAGACATGCTGTTTTTGTGAAATGCTAGGACTCTACATTTCTACCCGTTTTGTTCAGTCCCCATTCTGACATTCTAGTACAGATGTATTGTGTGATGCCTTGATGCTCTTCTCTTTCAACTTTTTTTTTTTTTTTTTTCCCTTCTTGACAGTGGACAGGCATGCTTGACAGACAGGCATTTGCTGAGCATTTCTCTTCATGTGAATTACTTCAAGAACATGTGAATTTTTAGTTCCTTTTATCTAGGGGACAACAAAAACAGTAAGAGAAGACCAGTGTACTGCTCACTGCAATGGTGACATTATGAGTTGGATTTGCAGTGGTGTGTTACAGGCCAGACTATAATTTTTTTTATCTTATGCTGAGGTTTCCAGCAACACTGAGAAATCTGTGATCAGTGGCCAAAATTTCTTGACCAATATATATCGATCAGGCTGGACTGTTTGGCATATAATGTAGCCATGTTCAGTTCCTACACCTTTCTGCCTTTAGTCATGTCTTTAGCTGACCAAATTGCTGCTCAGTGAACTTGACCAGTCAAGAGCAGTCCACTTTTCGGTCCTCATTGCTTCAGTAGCATGTTTCAGATCATGTTCCAGATCATGTAGAGAAGAGACACACTGGCAGTCATATATGCTGTGACACCTTGGTACACTTTGGATTATGGACAGTTTACCTGATTTATTTATAGTCCCCTTTCTGTCTTTCCAGTACAGAAAGAAAACTTGAAACTGGAATTTAATTTCTAGATTTTTTTTTTCCATGAGTGAAAATATTGTCATCCATTGCTTTGGTCTGCCCGGTTAATTGCTTGACATTTGACATACTTTGCTGGCATTGACACTACTTTGGTCCTTAAGATTAGAGACAACAGCAATAGAGTTCACATACAAATGGCCTTTCTAGAGTCAACTTTAGATATTTTGTTGTCTTTTTTTTTTTGTTTGCTCTCTTCTGCAAGAATGGCCAAAAGGCAAGTCACCTGCCAGTTGTTTATGCTAAGCTGAAATCTGGGTAACACCTGTTTAAACAGAGCCATGACTCTTATATGGTTCACCCAGCACAGATGTCAGTGACCGCAAATTAAAGCTGTCTGTTTGCACATAAACCTCATTGTCGTTGCTCAAAACCAAAACAACAAAAACCATCACTGACTTGTCACAGACTGCAACATTGCTGACTTTCATAATAAATACAGTGTATCACAAAAGTGCACATTTCTGCAGATATTTAAGTATATCTTTTCATGGGACAACACTGACAAAATGACACTTTGACACAATGAAACATAGTCTGTGTGCAGCTTATATAACAGTGTAAATTTATTCTTCCCTCAAAATAACTCAATATACAGCCATTAATGTCTAAACCACCGAAGTGAGTACACCCCTAAGAGACTACACCCCTAAATGTCCAAATTGAGCACTGCTTGTCATTTTCCCTCCAAAATGTCATGTGACTCGTTGGTGTTACTAGGTCTCAGGTGTGCATAGGGAGCAGGTGTGTTCAAATTTGTAGTATATCTCTCAAACTTTATCATACTGGTCACTGAAAGGTCCAACATGGCACACCATGGCAAAGAACTCTGAGGATCTTAAAAGATGAATTGTTGCACTACATGAAGATGGCCAAGGCTACAAGAAGATTGCCAACACCCTGAAACTGAGCTGCAGTACAGTGGCCAAGATCATCCAGCATTTTAAAAGAGCAGGGTCCACTCAGAACAGACCTCGTTTTGGTCGTCCAAAGAAGCTGAGTGCATGTGCTCAGCGTCACATCCAAATTCTGTCTTTGAAAGATTGGCGCAGGAGTGCTGTCAGCATTGTTGCAGAGATTGAAGAGGTGGGGGGTCAGCTTGTCAGTGCTCAGACCATACGCCGCACACTACATCAAATTGGTCTGCATGGCTGTCACCCCAGAAGGAAGCCTCTTCTGAAGTCTGTACACAAAAAAGCCCACAAACAGTTTGCTGAAGACATGTCAACAAAAGGACATGGATTACTGGAACCATGTCCTATGGTCTGATGAGACCAAGATTCATTTGTTTGTTTCAGATGGTCTCACGCATGTGTGGCAGCAATCAGGTGAGGTGTACAAAGATAAGTGTGTGCAGCAGGGGTTGGGAGTTACACTGTTCTCATTACTCTTCCTGTCTCCTCTGCCGGGCTTGTTCCAGATATTGAACACTTTCTAGTCAATATGGGCTAGCCCTGTGTTTCTGTGGTTTAGATTTGTGTTGGACAGTGACACTGTTTCATTGTTGCACATGCATCTAAGCTGTCTGTTTTCGAATAGCACTCACAGCAGTTCATAATGGTTATCTTTTTGTCAGATGGAACTCATGTGAACTTTTTATCTCAAACAATAAAGCTAAAAGGGGAAAAAGTCAGGCACGTGCTGGTCATTGAAAGAATTAATCTTTTTCTCTGTCATTATGTCACGCAGGGTTTCAGACATGCTGGCTCATTGGCCTGTGATGTGATGTCTAATAGTTCTACATTAAACTAAAATCTAGTCTCCAGTTAGACACTTTGGGGAAACTTGGTAAAATGACAGCACAGACTGTGATGACAGATTTTGTACAAATTGACCAATTCCTTATCTTCTGTGGGCTTCTGATCCACGTGTTTGTAAGAGCACGAGGTAAGGCTTTTATAGAAACTTATTTTCAGCATTAGATGACTGCTGTTGCCAAAGCAGCAAGTATGCATCAACACAATGTCGCTCTGTGAGGCTGTGTAGTACTAATGCTTTGGCATTTCAATGCTTTTGTGACTTATATAATTTGTTATTCCAAGGCAACATTGTGTGTTCTTTTGCAGTGCAGGAAGTCTCAGTTGACCACAGGAGGGATTGGATGACAAGGGTCCTTCATGGAGTGGTGTATTGATTCACTCAACCTCATAGAAGTGTGATGAAGTGCAGCAGTTAGCATTGTTTTTTCAATTGCTTGGAGGCTCCTTGTAGTGTTGGTAGGCCTAGTATTTTGAAAACATGTATTTGGCAGGTACAGGGGTTGCACTACACCTTTAAGTGGACAGTCATGTTTGGCTTTTTTTTTTTAGTGTCAGATGGTGCTGCAATATACCAGAGGTTTAAAAAAAAAACTAAAGTCATTTCAGAATAAAGTGAGGAAAAACCTTACTGGTGGCACTTTGGGCGTGTTTCAAACAGAAGGAGGACAAAGCTATGTGATGTTCACAATCTATACACTCCCACTTACTAGCTCAACTCTGTTTCTTTTTAAGAGTTTGACGATCTATCCATTTACAGTTATGGCATTTGGCAGACGCTCTTATTCAGAGCAGCTTACAATTTGAAAAAAAAAACATTAACATACCTATGTTAATGTTAACATACCTAACATACCTTTAACATAGGTAGGCGAAGGTGGTGTTAGGAGTCTTACCCAAGGACTGTTATGGGTATAGTGTAGGGTGGCCTAGCCAGGTGGAGATTGAACTCCAGTCTCCAGCGTAGAAGGCAGAGGTGTTAACCACTACACTATACCAACCACTTATCCACCAACATTCACTTACAAATCCCCTGTAAACTCAATGAGGTGATGGTTCCACGATGACACAAATAGCAAGCTAGGCTTAAGAATGAGAAGAAAACACACACGAGTCTATGTGAGCTGCTTATGAAACAAATTTATCTCCGTTTATTTCACATAATTTTACTAAGCTGAGGAACACACTATCAAACCTGCACGTTTTCTAGTAGATAAAGCACATTTGTGAGCAATGTTAACTCAGCTGTTAGTTATTAACAGTTTTAGACAGGTTTCCTATTTTTCAGCTTTTGGTGATGTCCATACAAAATTATAGAAAATAAGTCCTAATTTTAAATTCTTTTTGAAATATTCTAGTCTGAAGTGTTTTGAATCAATTCACTTATTCTTATTACATGCAACATTGTGCTTTTTTTCCCCAGATGTTGTCAAAGTAAGAAGTCTGTAAAGACTGACTATTATTGTAATAGTAGAGAAGCTAAACTCTTGGTAGATGAAGCTGAAACAGTGCAGATAAAATCTGGGAGATACAGAAGTCAAGTCAAATAGGAGTCAGATATTTCTGATCTTTGTTCTAAATAGGCTTTTTTATGGTGTGTCAATATGCTAGTGAAGCAGCACCAAGAAATGAGGCTGATGTTCTCTTTCTCTGACTGGCAAAAGACAGCTGGGCCATGTAGTACATGTACAGTTGACTAAAAACTTACTTTCAGCATTACATGTAGCCAGGACATGTTTTTGGCCTTTACTGATATCAGATATTTTTTTTACCTATGTATAAAGATCCCGCGACCCTGACGGAGAAGCGGCTTAGAAAATGGATGGATGGATGGATGTATAAAGATGTTGATACATAAACACTTCTAAAATGTAGATATTGGGGCTACATCTACCTGGATTATCACTACACATAAATAAGTTTATATGTTTATTATTTATATATTTATTCCTATGGAGCTGAAGATGCAGTAAAATTATACGAATAAATGAAATTAAACACATTTTAACAAAGTAGCCCAGATCCTGAACATTCTGAGCTTCCAGTATAGAATAAATGTCATCAAATTGTCAGAAATAATGGACAAATTTAAACATCTACCGAAAGTATTCAACTTTCTTTGTGCATCCCTTTTTATAATGTAGTAATGTGTCTCTGTAAAGCTGATCATGAACACTGTCAATATTTGTTTTGACCCTGCACGGTTCACTGGACTTGTCTCAGACTTATTTGCTAGCTAACATCTCTGAAGAATAGTTAAAAGTAGCTTAGGTAGCAGTAAAAACATTTTAGTAAATGTGTTGCATGTTGAGAGGCTCAGATATGTGTTGTCTGGTAGTTTGGAAAAGTTTTGTAAAATATGGAACCCTTTTTTGGAGTACTTAGCCAATGCGCATAACCACTAGGTGTTTCACCGTAGCTGCTTTATTTACCTATTATTTAACCCATCTTATTTATTACCACTGCTCAGTTGATTCTGAGGATGTTTAATGAATTAATGAGCTACAACAGTTGTCTTACTGAACGTGAAATTGAGAGTTTTCCTATTTATTAGGTGTACATCCACCCCGCCCTCTAACACCCCCCTCCCCCGTTTACTATTAAACCTTTTGAAAAATGAAGAGATTTGTTGTATTTACAGTTTGTCTAGCCCTCTGTGTTCCTTTCATTCCTGTATCAGTTGCTGTGCTGAGTTAAAGCACAACACAGCTGTGTCATTTTATTTAATTGTATGTATCTGGATTCATTTTTATTTCCCTTCATGCCTCATTTGTAGTAGAAAGGCTTCCAGTCAGAGTGCATGGAGGGGTGGTCACGTACAGCCAGGTATTAAGCACATAATGAGGTTGACCTATATTTGCCTTGAGTAGCAGTGTGAAGCAACGTTTGCTGTTGTTTTCATTGGGGAAATGAGGTGGGGGACAGTGAGTAGCCATAATCCACCAAGTCCAGATGGACTCCCACCTGCTACATCTATTCTCATCAGAGTCTTTGCTGACTTCTACAGTCAGTCAAGAGCCACTGAGAATGTTTTACCTAGTGCTATATAGTAGAGGTGTAATAATGCATTGAGAACATTATTCAGTTCTCAGTACCAGTTTCACAATTAGTTTTAAACTAAATTTGAATGATAAAAAATCAGTGATTGTGTCTGTGTTGTGGCATGATTAATACAATCAAAGATAGTGTGATGTATGAAATGTGCTGGTGTGTTTTGTTAAGTTGATTAAGTTGATTGTTTTTAGTGTTGTTTAATGTGTGAAATGCAACGATGTTGTATGGTCACATTTTTGCATCAGTGTATTGTGATGACAACTTGATCAAAATCGATTAATAATTTGTCACTTGAATGATAAACAGGCCATTTTCAGGTCAATATAAAGCCGTGTTTGAACCTTCTCTAATTTTTAGCACAAATTAGGTCATTAATTGGCTCTGACGTTTTGGTCTGAACCTGAATACAGCCCAAGAACTTGCTATCCAAGTCCAGCCCAGTCCACGTCATCAAGTTTTTACTCGAGGCCCAAATTTAAACTTTATTTTAACAAATTTATTCAACAAAAGGTGCTTTTGAACAACATCCCAAAGTGTTTTAGTCTAGAAAACCTTTCCAAAAATGCTTTTGCTTTATTTCAATATTTCTCATGAGCAGCATGGGCTTCGTAGATCTCTGTGCTAAATTTACAGATGTGCCCGATTAAGAACAAGCAAGGTGTTAATGAGAAACTAGGAAGTAAAACTAAAGCAGGAGGAGGTGGACTGTGACTGTGAGAACCTGAACATGACATTTGAACCCTGACGTGACCTGTGCTATAGAGTCTCGTCGGGCTCTAACAGATACTTTAAGCGCCAATTTTCGTGAGCATCACTAAAAAGAAGAAGCACAAAGCAGCAGGATCTCAGGAGTGCACATGCTTTTGTATTACAAATTTGCATGTATTTGAAGTAAAATTAAAAATTTGCTGTTACAACTGTGTATGATGCAAAAGTTTATAAATAGCATATTAGCATATAAGGGTTTTGTTTAACTAGGTCCAAGCTGAACAACTCAGTAGACAGCTTACAAGCTGATAAGCCACTTCTGTAATATTCAGAGATGGACAATACAAATTGATACACTGTTAAACTGCATATGCATACATGAATGTCTGTTACAAGTAGAGCTGGCCTAAGTAGTGTGAAACCCTGTGCTTGGTGCTAACATAATATTGATATTCACATATTCAGCTGTGGTACTCAGACTACTTATAAAGTGCAGGTTACTCTATTAAACACTGCTATATAGTGTTATGCATGATTGCAGCAAGTTTGTGAAATTGTTAAATGACTCAAAACAGCATTAAAGATTTTTTCTATCATTTTAAAATTTGCTGATACCTGCTGATATGTAGATGTCCTAATGCATTTTTCTAGTCAGACGTTTTATACTTCCTTTGGATGGAAAACTATTTGTAGGGTGTTTATTGTTTGATTAAGCTTGTTTGAAAAATGCTCAGTTGTTAAAATAAGTAGATTACTCATTTACTAATATAGTCAATAGTTACAGCCCTATTTGTGAATATATCTATTCTGTCCTGTTAAAAAATGAAAACGTTGTTTCACTGAATTGGTCTGTATTTTCTTCCTGTGTTGAAGCAGCAAATACCCAAAAAGTGATTTATTATTATATTTATAGATTATTTCATCAGTAGTCTTCTTCTTCTTCTTTCGGCTGCTCCCTTTAGGGGTCGCCACAGCGGAATTATTTTTCAAAATTTTCTTTTGATCCTTTGTCAGTGTGACAGGAACAATTTAGAATTTGATTGATTATGGTAGAGAACAAAGTGTATGATAAGGTACCTCTGGAATCTGCAAAAGGCAGAAAGTATTGCAAGAAGTAAATTGCTGTAAAGTGCAATGCCCTGTCGGTCTCTGAAAGCACTCAAAATTGAGTCAAGTAATGTCACATCACAAAGTAGTCTGTCTATGTGTATAGTCATGCTTTCACAATCACGTGTGTGTGTTTGTATGAGAGGAATGTGGTTATGCTATGCCGCACACGCATGTGAGCACTGCAGGGAAAGCGCCAGTCGTGGTGAACTTTTCACTGACCCCCATTTCTGGGAATTCAGCCTTACCCCTGGCTGAAGAGCCCTGGTGAGATGAATTAGTTCTGTCTTGCAGACTACAAACACGCCATTAAAGCTTTTCAGTGTTGTCCCCCTCAGGTACTCTCAGCATGCCCTGATGGCTCAGCCTTGCCCAAAGCTGTAGCACTTCTTTAGAGCAAGAATTTTGCCTTGTGCTGTTTTATTTCTCAAGAATGTTGGAGGTCAACAAAGCTGTATGCATTTTTTTTCAGCAAGTTGTAAATTTGTTTGGTTAAATGTTTGCCCACATGAAAGTCCGCTGATGATTTTGATGTTCAGATTCAGTTTACCCTTCCATGGTGCCATATGACATTTCAGCTTTGCTATGATCATAGCATAAATAATGTCATAACTCCCTCACTGCCTATCAGTTCCATTATACACCAATAACGTGCACCGAGTTCTCTGTGTAAACAAGGTCCCCGGTCATTCCCTATAGATGAACGTCAGCTCATCTCTCCTTTTAGCCCTGGTAGCATAACGTGTGAAGTTTTTGTTTGACTGGCTTCCGTGTTTGCAGAGGAGCTGAGAACAGGGTTGACATGCTTGCTTTAGTCAGTTTCCGCCTCTTGTTTGGACTGACTTCAGGCCGAAATCCCTCAGGCCGAGCGCCTGGCTCTGGCTGCTGCACTAACTTCATTGTTCCAATTACAACGCGCTTAGTTCAAGCCATGTTTGCTGTGCCTAGCAAGAACTATTGCCTGTGGTGTATCTAAAATAGGCCTCGGCTGCTTTAGTGAAGTTGAGCCCAACACTCATGATGTACGCTTGATGTCACAAAGCTCGGTCTCTTGGCTTTTGGCTGAACACTGTCAGCCAGAATTGCATGCAGCTTTCATGCACGTGTGTATGTTTCAGTTGTGTCGGGACAACAGTATCTATCCACATCAAAGCAAAAGTTCTTACTTCAGTCCTATTAAAAGGCAAAAGAGTGGCTGGATGAAGACAAACATCAAAAAATTATATGAATGGGCGCTAAATGTTGCTTAACTATTAATGAGTCCACCTACTTTTCCATCAGTAACTTCAATTGTGTAGACAAGGGGTGTTCAACTAGCAGAGGTCCAGTTACATCAGATTTCTTGCTTGTGAAGTTCCTGATAAACAAACTACCATAACTGAATAGCAACAGCAGTTACCTTTAAATTCTTAATGATTAATATTGGTTTAGGAAAGTATTAAAAAAAATAAGGTACATCAAATATGTTTTCATAAAGCTTTTTATTTTGAATGCACTTTTATAGTCTTATGAGCATTTTAAAATTATATGGCCATTGGCTCCTGTTTACATTAAAATAATAAACTTTTTTTGAATAAAATTCAAAGAAAAAAAAAAAATGTGTGTGTGTGTGTGTGTGTGTGTGTGTGTGTGTGTGTGTGTGTGTGTGTGTGTGTATGTATGTATGTGTATATATATATATATATATATATATATATATATATATATATATATATATATATATATATATATATATATATATATATATATACATACATACATACATACATACATACATATTCTTAATTAGCTTTCCAAGGAATTGGCAGCCACTCTGGTGGACCTTTCATATTTTTTTTTAGTTTAATTTTAAGTGACTTTTGTTTTGCAGTGGTGAATTAATACTTAATGCTTCCACTTTTCACTAGTGCTAAGGACTCTTAACAGATGAGATGAGTTATTGGTTTAAACCTGAAATGTGAGGAAAATGCTTTCTATTTTTTAATTAATTTTTTCTATTAGTTTTTAAACATTCTCATCATGTAATTAAATGTGGCATTAATACTGGAGGCAAATTTGCACTCATCAGCCCGGAAGCTGTGCATGGAACGTACTTGGACATTCCAACATGACAATGATCCAAAACACAAGGCCAAGTCAACCTGTCATTGGCTATAGCAGAACAAAGTGAAGGTTCTGGAGTGGCCATCTCTGTCTCCTGACCTCAGTATCATTGAGCCACTCTGGGGAGATCTCAAGCACGCAGTTCATGCAAGACAGCCCAGGAATTTAAAGGAACTGGAGGCTTTTTGGCAAGAAGAATGGGCAGCTTTACCATCTGAGAAAATAAAGAGCCTCATCCACAACTACCACAAAAGACTTCAGCTGTCATTGATGTTAGAGGGGGCAATACACAGTATTAAGAACTGGGGTATGTAAATCAGGTTCATTTGGATGTTTTTGTTGTGATTATGATTTAAAAAGAGAAAACGAATAAATAAATGGTTTCACCTAACCACTGAACATGAGTGGGAAAGATGTTTTTGGGTCATCATTCATATTCTCTGAAAAAAGGCCAAGAAAGGAAAAAATCTGCTTTATTTATTTATATATATATATATATATATATATATATATATATATATATATATATATATATATATATATATATATATATAACTTCAAGACAAGTTTCTCTGAGGTTTAATAAGTCAGAACAATAATAATAATACCCACAATATGCCCTGCCCTGTATACGTGGTTACATGTGGTTATAAGTGCACATGTCTGTACTAATGTATGCTGTTCACAAATGACTTTCCTTTTCTTCCACCAGAGATGAAACGTATTGTGCAGTTGGACCTGGATCTCAAGTACAAGAGTAACATTCGAGATCTCTTTCAAGAGTTTAGACACTTCTCTCCTGAAGCAGTCATTGGAATTGTTCGGGAGATGCAACCAGTTTACAGGTATTCCTCATCCCTATAAACATACTGCTCTTTTCATCGCAAATTTAATAGAGTCTGAATTAGAGATGAATCAAATCACAGGAATGCAGGTGCAGTGTGCCGTTGTTAGTCAACACACTGCTGGACTAGTATCTGTGCAGTTCTCATATGTCCTTAGTTTGGACTAAAATGGGTTAAATAATGTCAAGAGGCTAAGTAACGTTAACATCACACATTTCACCACAACTCATTTACTTATAACTTTTGTCATCTATGGTTTCATGTACAAGAATTTACATATCTCTTTATCTCCTTACACATTATCTCTATTAATTTTTTTCCTAATTTTCATTCTGTTTGTTGCATTTTTGTTTTATTTGTCCCTTTTAGTAAAATATTTGTTAAGTCTGTGTGTTTGGTCTGTCCAGTATGTTACATATCATACTAAATAAAAGCAATGTATTTTGCATTTCATAACACACCACACATTGGCAATAGGAGAGAGGCAGGCCTGTCTAGTATGCACACTCTCTGAGTAGGCAGCAATGCTGTTGTAACATGTGCAGAATGTGGCCTGGTGTGCAAGTTACACATGGCATGGGCACTAATACATCTCGATACCATGACAAATGCTGGCTTTTGAACTTTATACTGCTAACAGTCTGGATGGTCCTTTTGTTCTTTGGCCTAGAGAACATGATGTCTATTATTTCCATAAACAATCTAAAAATTTGGCTTGTCAGACCACACTACACATTTCAGATGAGCTCAAGCCCAGAGAAGTCTGCAGCGTTTCTGGACATTGTTGACAAATGGCATTCACAAGATAAAGTGCTCTTAACTTGCAATGAACATTGAAAAGTCTCTGTTGACAGTGGTTTGCCAAAGTACTCCTGAGCCCATGCGGTGGTGTCTGCTGGTTGCCGGTCTTTAATGCAGTGCCGTCTGAGAGACCAAATGTTCTGGAAATGTATTTGTTATTTTTGGCCTTGCAGAGATTGTTCCAGGTTCCCTAAATCTTTTGATAATATGATTCACTTCAAAGGGTGAAATACCTAAAATCTTTGCAAACATGCATTGAGGAACATTGTTTTTAAAAGCTGGACTATTTGCTGATGCTTTTTTTGAGAAAATGATGAGCCTCAACCCAACCTTACTAATAAAGGACCAGGCCTCTCCAGGATTCTTTTTTTTTTTTTCTTTTTCTTTTTTTTACCCAAGCATGAATACATCAGCTGCTTTAAAATGTTTTCTGAACATTTCACAGCATCCCTGGGCTTGAATTGTGCCTGAAACTGATCAGATAAAACATTGAATATCTACTGCTTTTGTTTAAATACAGGTCTAAGTGGATTTACAAATCTGCCTTATGTTTTTATTTACATTTCACATCCTGTCCCAACATTTTTGAAATCGGGTTTATACATAAAAATCGAAGTGTTTACCTTATATTTTGACGGTCCCACCGCATTTGGGTTGAGTAGCAGGCCTGTAAAAATGTTTATCAGAGCATCTAAAATGGCAAGACAATGGCGATCAATGATCCTGAATTACTGAAGTTTTGTTGATGTATAGATCCTCATATTAAATAAAGTAAAAACTGCTTGTTTTGCAGGTTAGTTTGGAAAAATTGTGAGGTATAATACGCAAAAACAGTCCTTCAGTGAACTGGGCTGATCTGTAGATTTTTACAGCCAGTGCCACTTGACTGGAGAAATACAAAACTTGTAATAACATCAAGTTATTTGACCTAATTTAATACTCATGTCATGGGTAAAAGAACAGCCAAAGTGGTCAGTGTTGTCTGGTGGCTGGACTCGGTCATACTGCTGAAACTGGGGCATGTTAAAAGCCAAGTGGAGGTGTTAACTTTAAAAAGTTTTCTCCTATGAGCACAGACCGTCAAGTGCCAGTGAAGAGAGCTTTGTGAGGCTGTTTTTCTGGAGCTTGCACTGTTAAGACCTGCAGGAATACAAGGAGAGTCAGAACTATCGCAGGGGATTAACAAAGGAAGTTCCTCTGGGAGGGCGGTGTGTGTGTGTGTGTGTGTGTGTGTGTGTGTGTGTGTGAGTCAGAGTTTATGGGCTATAACAACAGGATGCCTGTGTACTGCTCATCAGGTTTGGCTTTGTGCTGGAGGGCAGTTTAGATTTCCAGCTCAGTGTTGCTGCCCAGTTCTCTGGCTACATAACACAAACGCACATGCATACTTTCAGAGGGATATGGCTGAGACCTACCTGTGCCTGGGTTCTTTTTAATGATAGAAAACATTTATTGTGTGCTCAGAAAGACACTTACTAGCCAGCATCAGTAAGGCGATGGTGCTCATTTAGGCCAAAATTGCCTGCTTTTGAGAGGCTTTGAAAAACATCCAAGGAAAGCAATGCATTACATAATGTTCTGAACTTTTCTTTGAAAACAAAATATTACATCTAAAGTGCTGTGTTGGAACGTTTTATGTAACAGAGTCTGTGGAAATAATCTGCAATCTCTGATCGCTTCTTTGTTAAACCTCAGTCATGGATATGCAGTCCAGCCTAATGTGCTGCACTAGATGGCGCTCAAGTCAGCTGATCAGCTGCGACTGTTTACACACAGAACTCTTCTCTTCCTCTCCCATCCCCCGCTTCCCTTGTTTCTTCTGATTTATTTCCTCTGTATTGCTGCCCCTACTCAAGGACACATACTCAAGTACTTTTAGGCTTGTAAAAGGCCAACTACATCTGAGGCAACTCTAAGTGCAGGACACTGAGAAAGATTAATTAATGCAGTCATGTTTCTGTTTACAAAAGCACATGACTTGAAAATCTGGTAGTTTTAATGTTGTTTAAATGCATTAGGACAAACACTGTAGTTTGACACTTTACCCAAGCATGCATTTTCATCCACTAAGTGAGTATTTCCAGTATTGTATAAAAAAAATGAAGACCACTTTCCTGAAAAAATGGCCATTATGTACAATTTTATTTTCAGAATCAAGAAAAAAGCTGAAACCCATCCATTTAAAATAAAATGAATGCTAAATGCACTGCATGCTAAACAATAAATAATCTTACATTTTTCAGTGTTTATGGTGTCCTGACTTTATAATAGCTTCCTTAATTTTCAGGAGGCTTGCTAGAATATTTTTAAAGAAATCTTTGGGAGATTTTGTCAAACCTCCGAAGTCTTAGAAGTTGCGTTTTCTCCTTTGCACAATCCAGTTAATCACAAACACCTTCAATAATGTTGAGGTCTGGCCTCAACATTATTCATTGTGTTTGGGATTAACTGGATTGTGAGCAGCACATTCAGTAACTGTTCTTTACAGCTGCACATCCTTTCAGATCCATGCTTTAATTTCTCCTGTCTCACAGTTTTTGTGGTCTAAAAGATCTTGTATGGTTTTTCTCTGTATCTGACTCTTGGTATTGGAAACCCTATTTTTTTTACTTATATTCCCATTTCTTTGTAAAAATATACGGGTGGCAATCAAGTTAAAGTTTTGCTGGGGCACAGTGTGATGTATATGGTATACGCATGAATGGAGTGAGTCCTGCCTGTGGAAAGAAACATCCCCAAGTGAGCTATTCCTCCAAAACAGAGAGTCCGGAATCAGCTACTGAAATATCAACAGTGCGTCAGCAAAGCTGACTTGATACGATCTACCACCTGCAGCAGCAGGATGGCCCTCCTGGGCCACCATAATTAATGTTTGGACTTTCCAAGCCTTCTGCCTGCCTGGCTCACTTTTTGCTCTTTATCTTAACAGCAAAGAAAGCACAGATCACTTAGTTTCCACTGGTGCAGCATGTCCAAATCCCTGGTGGATGATATAGATGCCTGAGGCTCTATGTGTAACTTTCACTGTGTTAGTGCTGTGGAGAATGTCTACCTACAGCGATGCTCTTAGGGCCTTGACACACTGTGCTGACTGTTGGCAATCGGGCCATCATGAAGCGTCTACCACGGGCTATCAGCCACAGTTTTACAGCTTTCGTATGTACAAAAGACATGCCTCTTGATTTTCCTCTTTGGTACTTTGAGGGAATATTTTACCAGATGTGTTCAGCAGAACATTGTGAGGTTTTTAATCCAAACACCAGTTTTGTGAAAGTCTTCTTTTTTTCTTTTTTGTTTTTTTGTTTGTTTGTTTACATATTGATATGGAAATTTATTTTCATTCATACAGGTACAAAACGTTGGCTTGTTCTCTGAGTCACAAGAATTCTTTCTATTTTGCCAAACCTTGGAGCCTTTCATGGAGCAATTTGAGCTACCCTGATATGTCACTTCAGACCAGGCCTCTCGTCTATTATCTGCTCTGCTGGCAACAGATGGGTTCTTAAGACCTCCAAGTAAGATACTTTTGAGCTCTTTCTCTAAGTACTGATGATGAGTTGCCGCTGAAATATTACAAACTTGATATCAAAGAAAATAGGTCACCTTTCATACACTTGATCCAAAGTTCAATTCCTGTGTCTCCCTACTTGCTCTCTCCAAGGACACCAGATGCTGTGGGGTAGCCTGCCAAGTGTCTGGATTCTACCCTGCGCACACAGCTTGGTATGAGAGTATACACTGAGCAGGGACACTCACTAAATGGACTGTAACTTTCAATATGTTAACAGTAATCTAGGCCCTTTTCTTCCCTGTATTGTTTTGGTTTACTCTGGATGGGACTTGGTGTGTCACAGCAATTGTAAGCACAACATATGCCTCTCAAGCCCTGTTTTTATGAATGTTGAAAAGAGGGAAAAGCAGAAAGGGCGATATCCTCTCCAAAGCACTGTGAGTGGACAGAGTGAGTGACCTTGATAATGACCACTGAATGGGGATTATTAAGACTGCTATGTTGTCTGGCTCCACAGTGGTTTATTATGCTTGTGTTCTGCACTAAAGGCCACTGGGTCATATTTTGATGACGTCAAGAATGGAGTAAGGGTCCGACGTGTGGCTTCTCTTGCCCAGAAACGTGGCCAGGGACTTGTTGCTGTCCATCTGTCCACTGAGCTTGCATGCTCAAGCTTTGTGGACACTAAATAGTCATTCCTAAAACTAGTGTTTGTAGAACATAGAAATTGTGCAGCTTGGCAACTGCAGTGTTCAAGGATTAAATCCCTGGCACATGCAGATAAGGTCTTAGAAATGAAACACACACAAAGTAGAAAGAACCATAACAAATGTTCATGGAAGCTTCAAAGTTGATGTTGATGTTAAGATTCTGAATGACAACTTGTAGAGGAACTGAGGCACCGCGAAATGCAGACTGTTTGCTTAAGGTAAAAAAGTCCCTTGTGTCTGTCGGAAGGATCGACTCCACTACAGTTGACAGGAGCATGGTGGAGTTATTTTCCCCTTTTTGTTCTATTACTCGTGTATACATAGCATTCAAAACAAGATCATAACAGGGGGCTTCAGACTGAGGGACTATTTTGACCAGAGCATTTTAGGTAAAACAGGATGCTACTGACAGAGTGAATACGTATCAGAACAGGGTCAACTACACAGGGTGCCTGTGCCTGCTTACTGTGCTGTAGAAATATTGTTTCCACATGAGTTAATATTGTCAAGTGCGTAGACAGACAGTTCCGTTATCTGTGAGGTGAATCTGCGGTTTGTTGTAGCATACAGTGCGTTGTTTGTGTGTGCGTCTGGGTAAGAAATCAACAGAGGGAGGCAAGCCTCTGGTTTTTCCTCATGAGTTCTTGTTATCACTGCCATTTGGAGGAGTGTTCTGATGTCTGTCCCGTTTTGTCTGCTACATGACTGAAGAAGATGATTCGGACCATGGACCTAGACCTGAACAGAAAATTGTAATCGCATCCTGCTTCAGAAGTGAGTGAGAACTATTTGGCAGTGCACAGTGCTTTTATCATCACCTGCAATAACTGCTAGTTTTTAGGGCTAACTTCATATCTGTGTTATCCAGCAGGATCAAAATATTTTTCTCACTGAGCTGGAAACCATGACTCATATTTTGATTATCTGAAGGTCAGTTGGCTCTCTATGGCTGTTGTCCAAAAAAAAAAAAAAAGAATATGAATACTGACTTTGTTTAATCAGTCCCCCAGAAAAGACTGCCCCAATGTACGAATTGGGTTTTAATCGGTAAAACTATTGTTCTCCCTGTTTCACATCACTTCCATACTGAGGGGGGAAAAAGTTCTCCCTGCAAGGAATGGAAGGAAAAAGATGAAACATTTTGTGTCTGATGAAGGAAACAGAGAGTGAGGAGATCCAATTTAGCTGCGCTTGCATATCATGAATCACTGCACGTGCATCAGCAATGGTTTTACATATTCTCTCTAGACCACTGTTCCTGCACGATAAATTGACTGCCTCCCCATTTGATCATCTCTAACAAATGGTGTCTCTCCAAAATGTCTATTTATGCAAATGGACATGCTGAAAAAGAGGGAACAAACGTTCTCCATTGATCTTTTCATTACTACTAAATTATGTCTCTCCTTTTAACTCGAAACTTATGATGCCTTGTGCATTGCTTTAGCTCTAATAGAAGTTTTATGGGCAGCTGCAAACACTGAGAATACTGAATATGATTTTGTAGGTTATCTAGTAAAAAATATCTACACCTCCACCCTCACAGAATATTGCTATTTGGGTTATGATGGATCTGCTATTTTGGACATGCATTCTGCTCTGTTTCTAATGATGTGACTTGTTTTTGTCAGAGAAGCGCCGCATCGTGACGGGGAAAGTCAGAGTGCAGCTTTTGCACATTGAAAGCGTCACAGAAAACTGCTTATAAACAAGCTCAAGTTAATTTTACACTCTACAATTGTATTAATTTCCACATTATTTATTCAATATATCAGCTAACTAAGCTCTTGAAAAGCAGAAATTAGTTATGCCGTTATTACATTTACATTTTATTTGTAATCTATATTGACAGAGTCAAGGTGCTTCCATACTCACTATGCATCCAGCTTCACAGAATATTGGGTTGGGTTGAGATGGAGCTGCTATTTTGGACATTCATCATATATCTAACAGTGTGGCTTCTTTTTGTCAATAAAGGTTTGTTTCTGATGAAAATGCCCATTTCTAAGAATCTGCAGTCTGATTTATGATCCAATTTCTGCTGGAGTAATGCCTCACCTACTTTTGTAGCTCTTTCTAACTTTGCTTCTTAAGATGTGGCCTGTTTTGTCTGTAACAATGCATTTTTGTTTTCCACTTGGAATACTCATTGTTTGTCAAGCGAGACTAAACTGATTTCCATTTTCTCCGTGAAATAAACAAAGCTCCAGATCCTTGATTCACTCAGCATGTCTTTGTCTGCATTATGTTGCTGCCTGAATGTTGTTTGCCTGATTCTTTCTATGATGTTTAGAAAGTTCTCTGGTTCAATACTGAGAATTAGGGTTGTATCTGGTGCCAACTTTTCTGCAGTAGAGGAAGTGTCTCTAATGCCTCGGGCAGCACTGAGAGCAGCTCTGGTCCATGTAAACAGATCTCTGTCAGTCCTCGCATGTCGGGCCGTGTCCTGCTTCTCTCCTCATAAATTAGGGGGAACCCCCTCTAGGTCGGCACGTACAGTTCTAAATACATGCATGGTGAGGGATTTATACGTCAGTTACTGCATCTGACTGGGTTGGGCCTTACCGTCTGAGGGCCTAATACAGCGTCATTCCTGTCCAGCATTGCCCAGCAAGCCGCCCCCACTGTTACTGATAACCACCCTTGCTGGCCAGGCCGGTAGTTCTAGTATAAACAATTCATTAAGACTTATCTTGTTTGGCAACCTCTCATCTCCAAGCCAATTGTGCTGGCACTGTGACATGATGTAAAGATCTTGATGTGGGGTCGAAGGTTTCCTCTTCAAGTGTTATTCACTTGTCAATTAGCTTAAACATTTGTTGTCATTTCATGTGTAAATCAATTTCAGACATCAGGCCAAACAGTGAAATGCCAAGGAAATGAATGTGCTATCTACATAGCTTTAAGTAGTTAGTACTAGCAGCCTGCATGTTTCTGCTCAGGTAAATTACTATGATCATCTGTTTGTTTCCCTAAAAGACTGACTACCTTTCTCTGTGTAAGTTTCAAGCCTACTGGACTCTACTGCTACTACTCTCAAATTGTCTGCACCTGATTTGGATTAAGATCTAATGAGTTAAATAAGCATTGAGACCTTCTAAATATGAACAGAAGCAGATCAAGTCCGCTGTATGGGGTAGAATGTCAGCTGATGACAAAGCTAATGACATTGCTAGTGGTGTATTTGTGCATTTGTAACCTTTTTTTGATGTGAAGACAATGTGAATATTAAATAGTCCCTCCTGTCTCTGTAGCTCATTGTCCGAGAATTCTTGAACAGTGCAACTCTGTAATAATCAGTTATAGGTAAAGTGACATTTTACAGCACTCTGTACGTTTAATAAAAAAAAAAAAAAGCTAAACTAAAAAAAAGTCATTCTCCATCTTTTGTTCCTCTCCCAGACTTCACCACTACTACTTACTGTTACTACCGTTCCATATGGCTATACATGTAGTACTATATAGGTGTTGTGGGAAATGCATATTAGAAAGCGAATTTTTGCATTTTACATTGTTTGACTCTACTACTCTACTGTTTCAGTTCCATTTTAATTGAGTGGATTTTCTTTAGCTTGTTGTGTCTTTGTGAAGGAGCTTTCCATAATCTTTCTATAAATAGACGTCTTGGAAGCCAAAAAGGTCTTTTTATAATTACTGTATTACAGAATGTTACTTTTTTTTTTTAAATATTTGAATTCTGGACAAGCTTGTCACAGGGGCCTAATGTGTTACACGCAGCATCTGGATTCTGCTATAAACTTTTGACTTATCGTTGCTCAGTGCCTTTATTATTGTGTAAATGTTAGATTTTTGTTTTGACCAGATTTGGAAATCCATGCACAGTTTAGTTTTTATCATTCATGTTTGTTGAAGTCAGTCTGACCCTGGAACTGAGAGCATATGTCATATCCAAGAATTTGCTAATAGACATCAACCAGTGAAGCTCCTTTCTGTACCTCTCCAGTTGTACAAATACCTCCTTTATACCTGTCATTCTAGCAGACAAATATTGATCTGTCTGAAAACCATCAGTCAAGTTCACAAAATTCAAGGGCATAAAACACTTTTGGCTGACTGGGAACACCGAACATCCTTCTCAGCAGTGAAGGAGGTAACTTCACACTTGGCACTTGTTATAGCTGCTGTGTCATGCCTTGGCTTACTAAAGGGAGATATAAAGATCAGCTGTGCTGATATGATAGGGTTTTCATTATCTTGGACACAATGTATTCTGCATTCAACTGGCAAATACTATAATACTAAGACTATATGGCCAAATTATTTGGACACATGACCATCAAATCTATACAAGTTTGTTGTACATTCCTTTCTGAAACTATAGGCATTAATATAGAGATGCAAGCCCCCCCACTTGCAGCTGTAACAAGCCCCACACTTCTGGGAAGGCTTTCCACAAGGTTTTGCGATGTGTCTCTGGGATTTTGTACCCATTCCATCATTAGAGCACTTGTGAGGTCAGGCAATGAGGTTGGATGCGAAGGCTGGAGCACAGTCATTCAAGAATGTGAAAGGACCTTTCACAGACTGTTGTCATAAAGTTGGAAGCATATAATTGTCTAAAGTCTTTGTATGCTGTAGTATTAGCAGTATCCTTCACTGTAACTAAGGGACTGAGCCCAAACCTTGAAAAACAGCCCAAGACCATTATCCCTACTCCAACAAACTTTACTGTTGACACCATACATTCTGGACAGTTGCGTTTACCTACCATCTGCCGATTCATCAAACATGCTGCCAGATAGTGAAGCATGATCATCATTATCATTCCAGAGAGTTTCCACTGATCCAGAGTCTAGTGTCGTTGTGCTTTCCACTGCTTCAGCAGATGCTTGGCATTGCACATCGTGATCTTAGGCTTGTGTGCAGCCAATCAGCCATGGAAACCAATGTCATTAAGCTTGCAGTGCACATTTCTTGTGCTGATGTTGGTTCAAGAGGCATGATTAAACTGTACAGTGAGTGATGCGACAGAATATGTTTAAGTGCTACTTGCTTCAGCACTCGCTGCTCAGAGTAGTACACTACAGTAATACACACAGTTGATGGGATGGATTTATCAGGAGAGAAATTTGACAAACTGACTTTTTTTGCAAAGGTAACATCTTTTGACAGTACAATGTTTAATGTCCCTAAGCTCTTCAAGTAGAACTCATTCTGCTTCCAGTGTTTGTCTATGGAGTTTACATGGTTATGTATTTGATTTTAGACACCTCTTAACAATAAGTATGGGTGAATCACCTGAACTCGGTACCTAAGAAGGATGTCCACACACTTGTGATCATATAACATGCATTTGGAGCATGCAGTAACCTAAACAATAGAAATTCTAACTGGTGTGCTGGACTTGGAAAGTAAAATGCACAAAATAAATTGCCGATAGCCATGGGTTTATGAAGTAACTGGTTTTAGGAAATAAAATCTGTGAAGATGGGAGTCTGTGAAGATTTGAAATGGGATGAAGCACAGTTATATGGGGCCACTTTTGAATTGTAGGGGCTGTGTGAAAACATGGTGCCAAAACTTGGTCCTATGTGCCAGCACTGTGACCCTCAGCTATGGTACTAAGCAACCATTTTTGGAGACTGCAATGAGTTAGATAAGCATGTCATAAATTCTGGCAACTCCCCAGTGACTGAGGGGAAACATTAGTGTTTCTTGGTAGCCTTTTCCACATCTGCAGTAGGTTATTTGGTTCTCATTTGTACATCTGCACTCCTCAGACAGGTAGTACACATTGAATTAATCAACTTATCTGGAGAATCTGCCATTTCTGGTGAAGCCATCTTAATCCTACTGAGGGGGGCCCTTGGGACTTTGCATTTCTTAACTCTTAAAACTCTTGACACTGGGCACTAATGTCACTGTGAGCCACCAGCACCACCAGAGTAATACGGGAAAATTGCACCAGTAGAGATGTAGAGTCAGTAAGAATATCGATTGGCTTCTGTTTTGGGAACGATTGGAGAGCATTGTTTGGCTAACAGCCCACTCTAGTAGTCAGCCTGTAAAGAGGGCTAGCAGCCAAAGTTGTGACCTTGGAGTTACTTTGGTTCAGAGTAATCCATGCATGTGGCACTAAAGCATATGGAGGTCAGGATAAGGCACAAGAAAAAGCAGCTGTACTACTGTCTGCATCATGTTATGCCATAGAGTGACTTTTTGGTCCCACTTTATATCAAGTGTCTCTAATAACTATGAAGTTACATGTGAACAACATATGCAACACTAACTACTAATGATTTAGTCACTGTTACCGATGGATTACAGAAGTACACCTTATCTAATTACACAAGTGTATCTTAATAGTAACAGCATATTATCTCATGTAATTACATAATGGTAATGACATAAATGTAATTACATTGTAATCACTGGAACAGTAGTTTTTTTCTTCCAGCAGTAAAAAAGTAATTACTTATATTGTCTTTGCCAGCTTTCCTACCATTTAGGTAGCATTTATGTTGCTAGTTGTAACCAGTTTCAGATTTAAACCGTTCTGTAATGTGATGGTGCAGCAGATGACCCCTTATCTTAAAACGTAACTTTTATGACAATCAAATGTGTTGCAATGTTCCATATGTTGTTCATCTGTAATTATACAGTTATTAGGGACACTTACTATAAAGTGGGACCAGCTTTTTTGATGTAATCACCATGCTTCCTACCACTTCTGTCATCTCAGTCTAGCCAAATTATCACACAATTCAAGTTGGGAAGAAAAAAAATAAGAGAACTGATCCATTTGACGTTCAGCAGTGTATGTGCACGTGCATCCCATAGTCTCTTTCCTAATCAAGAGACACTATGTATTCTCTATCAGAAATTGCACTGAATCCTCCTATTTTGAAATTACAGTGATTACATTAATAAGCCCACTTCTAATAGTGAGTTATGCTTGCAAAACTGACAATTCCAGTGGTCCAGTATGTAGGCCAATGGCATCTTGTCTTGAACACTGAGAAAATTCACTTTAATTGCTGTGATATTTGATCTATTATTTATTAAAATAAGAAAAATCTGCATGTGATATTTTGATTTTTTTTTCAGTTCATAAATATTTCAGAAGCACATTATATTAACCAAATTTCAGACACTTTTGTACAAGTTCTCTAAATGGTGTTTTAAGTTAGCTTAGGATGTATCCTTCATAATCTGTAGAGCTGCATATGCCAGTTAAAATACTATACATTTTTGTTAGTCCATTTGAACTTTAGTGGTCAAGCACAAATTGTACTCAGACCGGTCACCTCACACACCCTGGGAAGCTCACGCACCACAGTTGCTGAATGACTGAGAGAACGGAAGTGAAGCAACTTTAAATAGATCTGATGAATATTTGTGCGTGTTTTTTTTTCTGGGAGATAAAACAACTTGGTACATCAGTTTAAAAATTGCAATCATCATGTGTTTCTGTTCTCCCCGATTATGAAGTATGGTTTATTATGATGTTTCAGTCAAACCTGTTTTAGGAACTTTTCCTCTTTTGGCCAGTTTAAATTGCTGTAGTCATGTTTTTCTTGTTCTTCATTTTTAACATGTGATCCTATTGATAGACATTTTAATGAGTCTTAGGTAAAGGACAACTTAATTATGTTCTGGTCCAACTGTTATAGTAGATTATACTTGGGTCTTTGAGTTCAGGCTTTTACACTGGAAGTGACCAAGTACAAAGAGAGACACCCATGTGGTCTCTGCAGAGAACACTGTTGCACACATTGCTTGCCTCGGCTGGGGCGCGGTACAGGCTGTTCTCTCTCTGTTTTAGCTGAACACACATTGGATGAGCAGATGACCTGGCAGCTCAGTGCTGAGACTCTTGGCTGTAATTGCCATCCTGGTCTGGAGGAGAATGGGAGCAGTCCGGTGAGGGATGGCAAAATGGCACAATCACAGAAGTGGGCAGCATGCATCGAGACAGGCCTGGCAGTGAGTAGTGCTGCTCTTTCAGCTGGCTTGTCCACATGTCCACTGCTACAGGTGCCCATGCATGTCAGAATGTGCTGGTAGATGAGGTTATACCATATAGTCATATTACCACTTTGCTTGCTCACTTCATTTAGCCCTTAGATGGGACTGTAAATGTAAGTACATGATTAAATATTTAAATACATAGCATGTTACATACATAGTCTGCACTTTAGAATTATTGCCACATCTGCTTAAATACTTAAACGTGGTATTCATTCATTCAGAATCTACTCTTTGGACAGAATTTCTGGCAATTTTATAGCATTCAGTAGATGCTGATAAATAGAGCAACTTGAAAAAAAGTGCTTTGTTGTCCATTCAGAGAAGTATCCTTAGTATAAATAGACTCCAAGCTTGAGATTAGATACTGCCAAATATAAGAATCAGTGCTGATCTAGATAGAATGATATGCAGAAGTAAGACATTTCAACTGTAAAACAAGCATTTCAAGTGCAAGATTAGTGTACATTTAAGTGCTTCATAAAGAGATGGTTCTTCAGTCAACCTTTGAAGACAGTGAGGGATTCTGCTTTTCAGACAGTCAGTGGAAGTTAATTCCACCACCTCAGTGCCAAAACATAAGAGTCTTGATGCCACTGCATGTAGCCAATGAAGCCAAAAGGTTGAAAGATTGATGACCAGTTCTGCTGCTCTTTTTTGGATCATGGGCTTGATGGCCAGGAATTAGTTGCAGTAGTCAAGCCTTGATGACAAGAGACTGAACCAAGCAACTGATAGGCCTCATTAGAGAGACAGAATTGAATCCTCTGGCTGTTGTAGACAAAAAGTCAATTTTGCAACATCAGCCAATAACAATAACTGGTCATCACGAATTACATCAAGGCACTGATGGATCTTCAGATGAAATGACTGGAGCTTCAGGTGCTGAGCTGTTATCCATGATGAGGTGTCAGCCAGACAGGCCGAGATGTGACTGGAAATATGAGTGTTAGAAGGTGGCAAGCAAAGGCTTAATTGAGTGTTGTCAGCGTAGAAGTGGTCTGAGAAGCACATTGCCAAAAGATTGAGTTTTATAGGGAACACAGAGACCAACACCAAGCCTTATTTCACATTGTATTCCTCCAAGGGACCTGATAAAAGCACCCCACCAGGAAGGAATCAGACCTCTTCCATGGAGAGCCAGTGATTCCAAGCTTCATGTATTGAGAATGCAAAAAGTTTTTCTATAATACTCTTTATTTTTCATTTATTTCTATAATACTATTTATTTTTCATTTGTTTCTATAATACTTTATTTTTTTATTTATAATTTTTAATAGCTTTGATTACATATTTTATTGCAGTTATTGTAGTAATTACAGTTATTGCTTTTTGTTGTTTTTATAATAGTTTTTGTTACTAACCTGATGCCCCTTTAGTGGCATGATGGTGAGTTATTGTGGTGTTTGAATATCCATTAAATAAGCTTGCATTTGTTTTGTAATGTTGCTTTCTGTAGCCACTTTGACACCCAACGTAATGGCTTTGGGTGTCATACGTACAGAACATTTATTGGTATTTCAGGTAGCTGTATCAGATGTTGATTAAGGAGAACATAGTCCTGCGTAAATCCACCACCAGCTCTTTGGTTGTAGCCATGTTGATCTGGAGGCAGTTCTGCTGGCACGAGTCCACAAAATCATCAGAGAATTTCTGGAGGTAACAGGTTTGTAGAGGGTGAAGAAGAATGGGGCCAGGACTGTTCCCTGTGGGGCCCCTGTGCTGCAGAGTAGCGTTTCTGATACACAGTCCTTAAGTTGCACATACTGCGGCCTGTTTGTGAGGTAGTCCATAGTCCATGTGATGGTGATCCACCCCTGCTCTCTCCATCTTGCTCCCTAGTAGAGTGGGCTTGATGGTGTTGAAAGCACTTGATAGATCAAAGAACATGGTTCTAACAGTGCTTCCCGTCTTTTCAAGATGAACAAGGGATCTGTGGAGTAGGTAAGTTATTGCATCCTCCACTCCAATGCCTGGCTGGTAGGCAAATTGCAGAGGATCCATAGCTGGTCCCATCAGTGGATGAAGATGGGCAAGAACAAATCTTTCCAGAGCCTTCATCAGATGCAAGGTCAGTGCCACTGGTCTGTAGCCATTCAGATCACTGGGGTGTGCAGTTTTTGGGATAGGTACTACACACGGTGTCTTCCAGAGTACTGGCATTCTCTCTGTTTTCAGGCTTAGGTTGAAAATGTCCTTTACTATCCCACACAGTTGGTCTGCACAGTGCCTCAGGATCCCAGGACTGATATTCTCTGGACCCGCTGCCTTCCTCAGCTTCATCTTCCTCAGTTCCCTCCTCACTTGTTCTCTGGTTAGGGGCAGAGGAGCACAGGGCTGAATGCTGGGAGCTGAAAGTGTAAGCTGGGCTGAGGGAGGGTCAGCTACCAGATCAAATCTGTTGAAGGAATTGAGGTCATTTGCCCATTGCAGTTTTCCTACAGGCTGCCTGTTGGACTCCTTAAAACCTGAGATTGTTTTAAGACCCCTCCAAACTCCAATTGCATTGTTCTGTTGCAGCTGGTCTTCTATTCTCTTCCTGTGCTGGTCTTTCCTCTGCCTGATTTTCCTCCATAGCTCCTTCTGTACTCTCCTCATTTCCTCTTTGTTTCCAGATCTAAATGCCCTCTTTTCTTCCAGAAGAGCCTTCAGATCTGGGGTAACCCAGGGCTTGTTATTAGAAAAACACTGTACAGTCTTGGTGGGTACAATGTTCTCCACACAGAAATTTATGTAGTCTGTGATGCAGTAAGTGAGACCATCAACATCCTCACCATGTGGGTCACGGAGAACCTCCCAATCTGTTGTTTCAAAGCAGTTCTTCAGAGCCTCATAGGCCTCGTCGGACCAAATTCTCACCTGTCTTCTGTTGACAGGACACCTGTGAACAATGGGTTTGTAGACAGGCAGGAGATGTACCAGATTGTGATCCGACTTGCCCAAGGGTGGGAGGGGTACTGTGTTATATGCATCCTTGGTGTTTGCATAAAATAGGTCCAGTGTTTTTTGTTTCTTGTGTTGCAAGTCACAAACTGTTTGAAGTTGGGAAGTGTGGAGGACAGGGAAGCATGATTGAAATCCTCAGAAATGAGGATGAGAGCTTGTGGATGCTGTATTTTGGAGTTTGGACTCATGACTAAGTGGATGACATCACATGCCGTGCATGCGTCAGCGGAGGGAAGAATGTACGCAGTTATCGATATAACATGTGAGAAATCACAAGGTAGATAGTACGGCCGCATACTAACAGCTAACAGTTCAACATCCCTGCTGTATATTTGTTCTTTAACAGTTATGTGTCTTGGATTGCACTATTTGTCATTTATGTACATAGACTTTAATGCCAGTCTTCCTCCTTTCCTCTTACCGCTTTCCTTCGTCCTGTCTGCCGGCCGAATTTGGAAGTCCTCCAGTGCAATGTTAGCATCCGGGGTTAGCTCAGTTACCCACGACTCTGTGAACAACAGCAGGCTGCACTGCCGGTATTCCCACTGATGTCTCGTCAGCACCGCTAACTTGTCCACTTTCTTGGAGAGCAATCTTACATTTCCCATGATCGAGGGAAGAACGGGTTTATAGTGTCTTTTCTGAGTGCGACACCTGACATCGCCTCCTCAGCTCATGTGGAATCTCAATGAAGCTGTCCAATGTAGCAACAGCGTTGCTAAGCACTAACAGCTGTTCCCTGGTGTAAACAATGGAGCCGTAGCTGCACTCGTGCTTCCCCAGCGTGAACACAAAGAAAACTCCCAAAACGAGCAGGACAAATACCACTGTCCTGAACATGGCTGAGTCGAGTGTAAGCAGATAATAACAAGACAGATACCACATAAAACTTAACTGATTTAAGAAAAAAAAGAAAGTTAAATAGAAGTAAAAAGAACGAACTGCTGTAACGGGCTGCCACTCGAGTGGTGCCGGAACCGGATCAATATGACAATAGTACATAATGAAGAAATTGTAGTAGTTAGTATAGTAGTGAGTACAAAGTTTTAATAGTATTAAATAACTGAATGACTTAAGCCTTCACTTTAAGGAGTAAGCCTTCATTTTAGGAGTTAAGTACTTTCTATGCATTTCTATCAAAAAAAGTTTCTCTGTCACCTAATTGATTTGGAAACGTGTTTTTTCTTTTTT